>NW_020292195.1:0-34081 GCF_003184845.1 Aspergillus ibericus CBS 121593
TGTGTGTGTGTGTGTGTGTGTGTGTGTGTGTGTGTGTTTGTGTGTGTGTGTGTGTGTGTGTGTGTGTGCGTGTGCGTGTGGAGTGAATTTGCAGTGTATACTTCCATCTAAATCGATTACCACATTGCATACTCTGTATCAAACCAAAATCTCAAAGTCAGCATGATAAGGATCAAAACAGTAACAGGTGGATAAATGACGACATTGATAACTACATAGAAAAAAGCTGCATCACATGACACCAGACGAAGCTTCAGCGGGGTAAAGCTGCAATGCAACCGCAACCGCAACCGCAACCGCAACATCTCTCCAGATGATATATGCACTGATCGCCTCTGGTGCCAGAGCAAAGCTCCATCAGCACCTACAGCCTTGTGATAAGGACAAGCCCTGCACATCATCCGCCCGTGGCAGCTACATCAGACATGTCACTTTGTACCCCGCTTGATCATGCCGTGATCCGCACGAACAGGTCAATCCGACCGTTGCAGAACATTATCAAGCAGATAACTAACTAGCTCTTCACCCATGGACGGAATAAATCCACCTTGCTTGATTTCAAAGCTAATTAATGTATTGTTGGCATCGATCCCGCCACTTAATGACTTCCATTATTCGTCACGTACTTCCCGTATTGCTCATCTCCGTGACTCAATTCAGGGCGCGCCGCGCCTATCCGCTTACCGGGTGACCAGTGACGCTGCTCGAATCATCTATTTCTTCAGGGCCCCAGATTAACCTCTGTCAGTTCGTCGGCCGGGTGATCTCTCCCCGGTGTTCTGGTGTTCGACGCGTGCGCCTTGCACGTGCGGACCTCATGACCATGCAAAGCTGAGCTCTTATAATGCCAGTGTCCGGGTGTTGTTGAGATGTGTCCATTTTACCGCATCATGATTAGTGCTTGCCTTGTTGGTGAGCTTTGGGATTTATTGTCGAGGAGGGTTTGAATACTGGCTTTCAGTCGTTGTTACTTTGATACCTGGTTCTTTTGGTTTCTGCCTGGAGGTATCACTCTTCTTTATTATCGGTCCTTACCGTTGCTGTTCCCCCTGATAATCGATTTACAGCTAGAGGTCTGCCTGTTGATATGCCACACTTGGTTCACCACCGACGACGCCACTCCTGGCCATACTGCGGTCCTGGGACGCAGCTGCGCGAACGGCGAAACCTGCCGTTGGTGATTCCCGAACAACAATTCTTGACACCGGTGGGCTCGGAGGATTTACTTGAAGATGATGCCGCATCTGCGGGCATCGTTCGTTCCAAAACGGCACGACCACACCGTCGTTGGCTTGCCCCATGGGATTCCACCCCGCCCCGGGCATCGGGGCACGTCGCCAGCCCGGGTATGGGATCAGGCTCGGGGTCACTTCGGAAAATGATCCGTCCGCCGTTGGATAAGGCGCGATCGCTCTTTGTGTTGCCTACCACGACCACGGCCGGAGAGAGCGTGCTCATCTCATACTGGGTACCTCAGGGAGCTCCTGTTGCGCCGGTGGCTGCGCCGATGTCTGGAAGAGGGAGGGTTTCGGGTTCCGAGACCGGGACTGGATACTTGTCCGTGGATCGCTATCATCGACGATGCCATTCGGAGCAGCCTCGGTCTTGGAAAAGGCCAAGCGCGAGCTTGTGGCCACTTGAGGAGGAGTAGCCATAGGCTGTTGACATGCTATTTCTACCTTCTGCGCCCGAGGCGAAGAAATATATTTCTTCTGGCCTACGTGGCTCTTTACATAGGCGCTCTCAGCCAGGTTCTGTTACTTTTTATTATTTTTGCGAGACTTTTCTTCAGGTTGGTTGTTATTCCAGGTTCGTTGTTCTTGCAGGTATTCATTGCATGGCGAGGTTGCTTCAGGCGTTGGGATATCGTGCATGTGGCGGATTGTTGTGGAGCGGTTGCATGTCTGATTCCATGTTGTTAGCTTTATCAGTAGATGTTTGAAGCCAGAAAATCATAAAGACGGCCTTATGACCGGCCTTGTCGCAGCATAACTCCCTATACTCTATACTACTCGGAACGGCGTGCCGACTCCTCCCTTGGCAACCAGCACATGATGTCATTGGGTGGATGCAGAGCCTCAAGTGGGTCGTTCCCAAAAGGGAGCCCGCCTGAGTGTTTTCCCGTCGACGCGCTGCCTCAAGCCTCGCGCATTCTCTTCCCAGGCAGCGCCATGGTATTTCCCTCAGGGCACTGCTCGAGGCATTTTCATAAATCGCGCAGTTGGAGGGCGGCATTTTCGCAATCTGAACAGGGGTCGTGTTTCAAATAGCAAACTTTCGGCGTTCTAATTAAAGCAGTTCATTTCGCTGGATTGACGGTCGCCTGGACTAGCGACCGGGGTCAGTTCCGCCCTGTAAGCCCTATGTCCCGTCCTAACCTATTCTGCCCGTAATCTCGCTGGTTTGGCACTTGGCAGTCTACCAGGTGGGGGCGGAATTTCTCCTCTCACCAGTTCTTCTCGTGCAGCGCATTCTGGAAAAATGCTTGGAATGTGTTTTGTCCCGGATGGACAGCGATAACCGCATTCCATCCATACGGAGTACCTATCAGCAGAAGACACAGCACCGCCGTAATGCAGACGCCCGGAGAAAGAGAACAAGGCAGCCGCAGCTGGAGCGGTGAAATGGAGCCTCCTGATGGGTCACGCCCGGGTGACAGGCAGGTTGATTGGCGGGCTCGAAAAGGCCATAGGGCAGAAGCGTGGAGACGACGAAGATCCTCACCGACTCAGCTCCGGTCCGTGACTCAAGAAGGGGCCGTCGGAGCCCTATCGATGGAGCCCCTCCATGCTGGCACTCTCTTATTCGTCCGCTCGGGCTAGACGGCAGGGGTCATGCCCCGGATAGGCCAGTGCGGCTTCCAGACAGGCTCGGTTCAGCCGAGGGGCAGATGCGACTTAAATTGGCCGTTCCCCGTCTTGGATTCAGCCCTATTCCTATCTACTTCTCTCCTTCTCTACAGTTTATATCGCTGCACTAGGTATGGACGACTATCAGACCACTCAACCCAACACCCTCAAACGCGCCCTTTCTCAGTCCACCACGTCCTCCACTTCCTCCTCCACCACCACCACCACCACTCCCTCATCACCCAACACCCACATTTCCAACAGCAAACCCCGCAAAGCAAGCCGGCTTTCCAGCGTCAAAGACTTTCTTCGCTCGCGTTCCAACTCGCCGACCCTCTCAGATCACTCTCCCGTTCCCAACTTCGACATCCCTCGAAGCATTCCTGCCAACTCCGATCATCCCTCCACCAGCCCAACCACCATGTCTCACCGAGTCTCCTCGGACAGCCACAGCGCCAGCCACAAGCACTCCACCTCTGGACACCGCCGCAGCGGCGACGACTACCGTCGCTACAGCGGGACGGTGAATCATTACGGTCGTCACTCGAATGATTGGTTGTTTGGGGGCTTCAGTCTGCGGGATACAGTCCGCGATGGAGTCGATCGGTTGAGACATCACTCCAAGGGCTGAACCTGCCGAGATCTGCATGATTTCTATCTGATGAACTGGTTATACTTGTGTATTTCGCGGTTTCATCCCAACGCTTGTTGTCGGACCCAGCCAGCATATTACTGGAATCACCCTTGACGCTGGAGTGTCTGGATGCCAGTCTCAAACTTCAGAGGCTTCGGCCGGAGACTCACAGATTGAGTCTATCAAGAGAGCTATGATCGTGACTTGACGACTTCGGTTCAGAAGATGATCTGTTCATGTTCATCGATCACCGCTCGTCCTATGCATCAAGCAAGGAGGCTACATGCTATGGTGTGATCCATTGGATCCAGCTTATGACTTTACGATATACCCTTGACTATTTGTTGTTATCAGCTTCTTATCTATTTCACTACTTATACATTTATTCGATTCAATGACAAACCTTTTTCTCTCTACTGCTCCTCTCAGCAATGGTTCTTCGTAGCAATGTATCATAAACCTCGTCACATAACACGGAAACGAACAACCACCTCGACCTCCACCAAACCTATAACAACAGCCCAAGCAACCCTTAGGCAGCACGAATATTACTCATCCCTAATCGCACTAGTTATAGAGTCTACTCCACCCCCTTTCCCCCCTTCCTCATAACCAACTATTCATCCATCGCCTCTACTTACCCTCCCAACCAAGGAAATAACAAGCCAAAAGTCTAGACGGCCGGTGGGTCCTTCAGCTACCCATCTCGGCAACCACGCACGTGTCCACTTCCCCTTTATCTATAACAAGGGATACTAAGTGTCAGCTGGTATGACCTTCCTTGATAAGTATATCCTATAATAGAGAATTTATATCCCGACATATAGTACTCCTACACCACTACGAATCATGGGATCCACCTCAACCCTCGCACTATATATCCTTATTCGGGATAGCCACACTTAATACTCCGTAGTAAGAGTCGTATCTAGTGGGAGTAGTTATAGCCCATTTATTCTCATCTTAGCCGCAAGCCACTATCTACTCCGAAAACATACGATGTACGAAGTAGATAGATTCTCGATCCTCGATTCTTGATATCTAGACTGTAGATGATGTAGCAAGTGACCTGTCTCCTTACTCATCGGAGATAACTTCTCCGTACCTTATCTATCCTATCTTATACCTTGGAATGAATGTAGTAGTACTACCGAATCAAGTAAAATGTTAATACCCAATCACTGTTGATTATACTTACCCTTCACTACTAACTACATACTCGATGAGATGTATAAGAACGGGTAAAAATGATACGTCGCATGCAAACTCATCTTCTAGAATATACCACACAGATACTGTACTCTGTACTCTGTACTCTGTATGGATGTTGACTCGCCACCCCCCAACCACAACTCAGCTCAGATATCCACATATCTTATCCATTCAGCTACACAGCACTATCTCAAACAACGGCCACTGCCTACACAGTAAAAAAAACCTCCACCCCGCCACTGCAACCAGTGGCCATCCATCCATACGGAGTAAAGTACCTTGAAACCGTTTGTTTTCATGTTTTTTTTTTTTTTCAACAAAAAAAAAAAAAAGACGTATCACAACCCCACTTCCACTGAAGGAACCATCTACCCAATCATACTCAACGTTGACTATCGCCACATATCGCCATACCAGTGTACACTAAACAACTACCAATCGGTGAACCCGGATGTCTAGTCCTATCCGCCCCTATTATCTACCTGATCGTAGAAATCGATGATCGATTGTACTAGGGATGTAGGTGGATGGGGACCTTAGATCTAACCTCATTTCTAGTATCCTATCACCTGTTAGCAGTCAGCAGTCAGCAGTCAGCACCTAGGTACATACACACTACACAGTGACTAGAGAAAAGATCGATCGCTCCCATCGCCCCACCTGAACCCCGATCCTAACAATACTATACTATACTCGAACAAGAAATCCCCGATCGCGATTCCGATCGCGGGCGATGGCCGGGTATCTGCCTTGTTTCAGGGTGGGGTGTGTCGGGTCGGTTAGATGCATAGGACTGTAAAAAGGAGTAGCGTGGTTTTGAGAGGTTGGTAGTTGATAGGGTAGTACTTGGTCTGGCTTAATTACATGCCAACTTGGTATTTATTTATCGCGTGTGGCTCCCGGATGTGGAGATGATCTAGATTCCGAGGTTGGTTTGGTCTCATTGGATGGGGATTTAGTTGATCTTACGTGGCTGCTAGTCAGTCGATCTGGGAGATTTTATGGTTGGAGGAAATGGCTTCTCTAGTTGAGATTGTGTATCAATAAGTATAGGTAGTAGTCGTGATTCGTATACGAGATCTTGCTCTGGCCCAGACGTAAACAAAAGAAATCCTTCAATAAAAAGGAGTGACAAAAAAAAGACCGAACTCCTAGCTGATCGGGACGCGGTCTAAAAATGATACCCGGAAAACAAGTGACAAATAAAACTGCAAAGGGACAGTGATAATTCGAAACGCAAGCTCTAAGCAGATTGCCATGCGGCAATGTCGGCCGCAGTGATGTCAAGGTTTTCTGGAATCAGGCTTTGAAGCTTGGCAACTTGCGAGGGTGCTAAACCAGGTCAGTCATACATCAGTCCCGGGACGCGGTGGTAAACTTACTCGGACGTGCAGCTCCAGCGCCGGCCTGGACTTGAATGATGCCCGAGTCCACATACTCTTTCGTGGTCACCCCGTTGAACGAGGCGGCCCCCAACATGATTCGCAAGCGGTACCGGCCCGGCTGCGTGAATTTGAGAGGCCCAAATCGAGCATACCCGCTGGTGGTGTTGCCATTGCGGCTGCGCACACTCGAGGTGAGCACTCCCGTGAGCCCCGAAGCAGGCGCGGTGCCGGCTTCATTTCTCAGAGACGCATGTGCCACCAGTTGTTGCACACCTCGTGGGTTCCCCACAGGTCGAACTCCCACAACTACCGGCAGAGTCACTGGGACTCCAAGCGGGACAGAGGTAGGAGGCGCAACTTCAAAGTTCAGGCCAAACTCACGGCTCGAGCTTCCGCCATCGGCTCTTGTGCTTCCTTGAACCATGTTGACAATGTTGTACGGATTATATGTTGAAGAGAGGATAGATCACGGAATTGCTCCCAAAAGTTTGTAAAGGTTGTTGAGGCAAAATACAATCAGAAGATTGAGAGGAGGAGAAATTGGATGCAGACGATGGAATTGATGAGCTTGTCGAGTGGTAAACATCAACCAGAGGCTTCTCTCAGGCCCTTCATATATGCGTTCCCTTGACGATAGAACCGGATTCACTAGGGAGCGCTTGCCGGAGGTCTCGATCTGAACCGGGAAAGATGGTATTTGCCACCGCGAAGGAACTAAGATCAATAGATACGTGAGGTTCCAGTACCCAGGATCTGCATCAAGGTCCCATATGCCCCTAGGCTGCGGGATATTGAAGGTTCCCAGACGTTGGGTAGTGATAACCCTGCACGATCCTGCAACAGGGCGCCTGCATGGACGGTACCCGCTTGAATCATTTAATTGCCTGAGAACTAGATTTTTTCTTCTTCCACCAGATCAGCTACTTGGGGGATCTCCTGGGAACACGTAAACCTAGGCCCATTAGCGCGGCCAAGATGGGGACAAACTGGGCCATCCAAGCCAGAAACAAAGACCGAAGAGGGTCTGCGGCTTGAGATGTCAGAGTGCGAATCCATGCCAGGGGACCAGATGTGAAGCTTAACCTCACTAATTCCGGTTAGATCGACTAGTGATGATCGGATGGGGGACGATCAAGAACTATGGTTCGTGGCAGGTTTTGTTTTTTCGTCCTGCATTTCTTTTTCGGCTTGCATTGTGCCTCCATGGCTTGCCGCTCCCGTGCACCATTTTTTCTCCATAGGAAGACTGCATATGGTTTTGGAGGCGGGACTGGGCCCATGGAGTGAGAGGGATCATTCCTCATTAGTCTCCTTGCATTGGGGTCCCGGGAAAATTGCGGAGATCGAGCTAGGGATCTAGAGATACGGGTGCTGGGATCCCTTTCCCAGTGACCAAGGCGCCGGGTCCCAAATCCGGAAACTCAAATCTGCTCTTCAATTCCCGAGGATTGGCGAATCCGGCTTACGACAGTGTACCTGGACCGTGCCGGAACCACGTTTTCGACAGCTCCGGAGAGGGACTTTCTCGTGCAAACCCAGTTCCACCCGGCGCCGCCTGTACTTTTGTCAGGCTGCGATGCTGACATTTTGCAGCTGGCTGGCCTACTTTCCCATGGTGAACCAAAGGCGTCTCCTGGTGGTCCTTTCGTCTACTTGGACCAGCGGTCAGAACCAGGATCAGACCCAGTAGAGCGGATCCGTCGGACTAGGGCCTGGACTGGTCATGGAGAAGGTGTCCACCAATGAAACATTCCAGAGTCCAAACATGGCGAGGGACGATCCGACAAGGATGGGGACGGGGCGAGGCCCTGTCACAGATGGTCACATCAGAGGGTGTGCAAGAAAGGAGGGCATAACGGTGGGGAGAGCCACAAGCCCCAGGGGTTGCTTCGCCACACAACATGCCCCTTTAGGATTAGGGCGATCCACCAGCCACATATCCCTCTCCAGCCTCAGTATGGCTGATGCTCCAAGTGGGTTCCATAGACGGATGTGTGTTAGGTGGTTCGGTTAAGAGAGACTAGTGGTCTTAGGAGTTAAGACCAAACCTACGTCGAATCCTGCTGCCTTGAATAGCCTCTTGCCGGTACTCCTGCCACCGTCCTTTCCGTTCCATAGGCCTGGTGACCCACGCACTCCTCGGGTTCAGGAGACAGGCCGAGCAGTTCTGCTAAGGATGCATCCTGCAGGACCCTTTCGACCCATGGCTTGAAGACGGGAGACACAGATAGCCCCTTCCTGTTGGGATGCTAACCCGGACTAACGGTGGGTCCACTGCATGGTATCCAGTGCAACGGTATGTAAGATCTAGATCCTAGTGCCTCCACAATCGGGAGATTCTTGTTTGATATGACGGGGTGCCTCAATACTTCCTGCGGTACTATCGCTATGCTGACTTCGAGTATGCAGCCGATCACCCTTGACTGACAAAGTGGATGGTGCCATGCAGCTGCAGCATTGGGGTGGAGCACGGTTTATCATCAGAACCAGGAAACATTGGGTCTCCGGACCATAGGTTCGTATGATCAGGCCGCTCCTATGAGTCCGAGAACTGCGTCACGCGAGAGGCTGTGTCTTCCATTAGACTCTGCACTATCCAATCGCACGAGGCATCCGGACAAGGATCATCCGGAATGAGATTTGAAAGACCCTCTGCTGTTGGTAGGGTTATTGCTTTTTCACCGATACCAATCGTTGGATGCTTCAAGCTGCAATGCAATGCAAGATCGATCGGCGCTACACCACCTGCTGTAGGCTCCATACCTCGGGATGCGTGGGATGAGACATTCTCGAACCTGATTGGGCTGGTGATCTTAGTTCACTAGCCACCTGTGGCTGGAATGATGATCAACGGCCAAGGTGGCGGTGAACTTGAACCACCGCATTCCTTACGTGACAACAATTGTGGCTACACAGGACTGTCATAGTCCACCAAATAGTCCCGTGCCGTGGCGCACCCTTCAGAGGGAGAGCTTTCACCGCACCTGTTGCAGATGATGCGTCAGTTTCGGATTACTTCGGCGTCGCGGATGGCAGTTGCAAGGCAATCTGTGTTCCGTCCATCTTGTAGCTTTCCCTTCCCCCTTCTCCGTCTTCTCCGTCTTCTCCTTTAGCGCCCAGTTCCCATTCTTCTGCGTGGTGTGCCATGGTACTGTGCTTACTGACATGACTCGGCCCACGCTTTAACTCCCCGTGTGATCATTGCGATGACTGAACCTGGAAGGAGTGAGCACGCACCCAACGCTGGAATATGCTTGGCTTCGCCTACCGCTCACCAGATACACGCCCCTACTCATGTGTGGAGGCGTTAAGCCGATATGACCAGAACTTGTCCGGATACTAATGCCCCAATGATAGGTTTAGAATGTTATATGATACGCAAGGCCCACCGACCTTTGGAGGGCCCTCATCTACACGAGAACCGTACTTGGTGATCAACTGCGCAATGACTGGGCAATAGATCCCGGAACGGGTCGGTTCATTGTTGTCGATATACGGGACTATGGGCAGCCCTCGACCGAAGGTGGCGATTCCCTTTGTGAGATTCATCAACCTCCAATCAGAGCCTGGCTTCCTTCTCCAATGGAGCCACCGGCTTTGGGAATCCCATATCGTAGTGGGACAGTCGGTGTGAATGGCCACAGTTCTTCTCTTCTTTCTTTTCCTTCTACCTCGCGATCACCCTCTGGCTTGTGTCCTCTTCGCGAGCGCCTCAGGCATTGCTTTTGTGAATTGGGGCTGATGGTGGTACGACGGATGCAGTGAGCTCTATACGGTATATATCCCAGGACAAACTCACTTGAGGAGAGGATGTATAGGGTGGGGATGTTTTTCGTTGCCACCGCCATATGGACTGTAGTGCGGAGACATGAGTGTTGACTTTATGCCACCTTTGCCTGTCTGGGTGATAGGTGTGTCACATCATTTGGTGTCCGCTGCGTGGTCCGTATAGTGGTGAATCTAGACCAGAGAAGGATTAGACGATCAAGGTCGCTAAAAGTACAGGTGCGATTGACCAAGATCTCATTGGAGAATCTCTTCCAACCGGGCGCAACTGAGGCCGTCGCAGACGTCTCAATAATGTCAGCCATTTGCCATCAAGATTCCGAACTAAGAGAGGTGGCGTCTGCAGCCCTGGAGATGCTGGAACCTACTAAACCCCACAAGCAGCCGGAGGGATTTTCGCCCGTAGGGACGCGGAAATGTAGGAGTTGTCCCGGTTCTTGGTAACCGCCTTTGACCCAGGATCGGGATTTAAGTATAGACTATGGGTCGTGTAACATGAGAAAACATAATGAAAAAAAAGGAACTCCTGTCGCTGACCGTGATAGCGGGTTGGTGAATACGAGAACGCCCGGGAAGGCACAAAAAGGGGGGAGGGTCTCACTTTTCTCATCCAATTATTGAAGCAGCTTGCAAGCAGCCGCCCTGATTCCAATCGGATCTTGAGCGAAAGTGCCAAGCTGGGGCGGTCGAGTTGAGGAGTTCCGCGAAGCCGGAATTGCAGCTTTATTTGCCATGACTATTCCGTACGATTCAATAGATCTGAGCCCGCGATAAATCAAGCAATAAAGCGCGCACTTTTAGATAGAAAATATGGCATCGCTAGGAGGATCTTACAGCACTTGTGTGACATAGTAAGGTGTAGTGTGGGATGAAATGATTGATTCCCTCTGCCCAAGCTATGGGCTTGGTGTTGATGAGATAGACGGGGGAAATGAGGCGGGATAGTGAGGCGGAAAACACACCATCTGCAACGGTCACATGATCCATGATCTGGGCACTACTCCTTTACAATGTGTAGGATGGGAAACTCCTCAGGGCAGGGAAAAAGAAAGACTCGAAAGAAAACCAGAGGTATCCAAGTAGTTTGAGAGCAAAACAAAAGGTGGGAACCTCTCAGCATGTCCGAGTTATCGTTGGGCTTCAGGTATTGGGCATGCCTCTGAAATTAAACCGACCGGGATGGAGAAACCATGTGTCGATCCTCGTTTGTAGTGCAAGGATGGCTGACCTGCTAGCTATTTTTAAACCCTGGTTCCCTGAGCCAAGCACGTAGCGTAGGTATAGTCTAATCCAGCAGCTTGGTTTTGGATATGCCACTATTGCTTCTACAATTCCTTGGAAGCATGGCAGAGATAGCAACGACGATCCGAATTCGCCTCTCTGTTTTCAAGAAGTAGTTGAGTTTGCTCGATGTTGATATACGAGCGACAATCTCACTGGTAACGTATTTGCCATGGGCAACAAGAAAACCGCAACCATCATCGTTATAAACGGCCACGTCCAACCCCATCAACCTTTGCGTAGGCAATGTCATCGATGCCTTCGTTATAGTCCAGATCGATGTCGTTCTTGTTGAGGTCTATCCAATACATATGTAGCCAATGAAGATCACTATATCTTATCCTGCGACTGTAATGATAACAGATCAGTGTGTACATTGCCGTGCCCTTCTCTTTTTGCGACCACCCTCCCATGGTAGCATCTTAGTACAACATGAGGACGCTCTATGAGCCGTATAAAGAGCAAATAAGGCTGAAGTCCGCCAAAGACCTTTAGCACATACCTCACGGAAGTCTCGTGAGCTTATCTGATTGATTAAAGTTCTCAGTTGCTCTTGACAAGCGGAACAGTCATTGAAGGTACGAGCCCTTTGCACAGCGCGCATAAGTTAGTAATAAGTATAATGGTCAATCAGTGACATGAAAGCAAGGAATGTGCATACAATGCTAGTATAGCAGGTTATCGTATGTCATTCATCGATCGAAGAAGCCCTTTTTGGTCAATGGTAGAGTGGAGTGAGAATATATTTTCACACATTCTTTACCGCGCCCTGGTACTGAGGAGTTCGGTATTAACGATGTGGTAACTAGATTGCCTGCGTACAGGACCTATATATGCCTCGCATGTCAGACTCCATCAAACAACATGCTGAGGGGTACGCCTGAAGAACTAACCGCCCATAACAAGCTTGTATGAATGTCAGATAAAGGTGACCTCAGAGGCTAAAGCTCAAGTAGCGTAGATAGCGGGACGATGTTGCTGATATGCCAGGCATGGTCTGCCTCTTTGAATGATATGGCTGTCGCACTCACGCTATAAAATTAGCTCTCGAGGATGATGATGGGTAAGGAATCAAGGATGAAAGAAAGATCTAGAGGGCGGTGCATGTAAGTATGGCACCCAGGAGAGACAGCCTGAGGCGCCCCAGCCATACCTTCCTTCCCGCGCCTCGCACACCCCGCGAGGACTTCTTCTTTATATCAGGAACCATAGCTTAGCCCATACTTGTATCAGGCATATTGTTATCAGGATGACTACTCTTTGCTTGCTCTGCCCCTTGGCTTTTATCAGATGGCACCCGTCTTGATACATCCATCTTTTTCACATCTGATCTCTCGTTCACCTGGGGAGGCCCACGCGGCTCCTATCAAAGTCACAAGATACATCGGCATCAAGGTCCTCCTGCAGCTTTTTGCAGGGACTTTCATCATTTTCATTGTTGCGGTTCTCTTCTGGAAGTTTGGAAGATTCTCTCGCTTCCTCACGCGGAATAAGGTTCTCCGGAAAGGAAACACAACAACAACGCGTTACGCAAGGACCTGGTATGGATGGGTTTCCGCGAAGCGGCACGAACAAAACAAGGAGATCATTCGGAAATGTTTCAAGAAGATCTGCGATTGGGCACTTTGGTGTTCATCGAACAATGACTACCGCTGGGCCTGGTGGGATCCTGGACAGGAGGAGCTGGATAGATTTCGGAAAGGTAAAAAGACTCTGTGGTGGTTGCCGGCCTGGGTCAAAAGCTATAGCTATATTGCGGCTGATACCATTTGGAATCCCGCGCCATATCTTCGCCACGGTCGCAACACCATATCAAGACTCAGCAGGGGATCTGCTTCCCTCGCGGTTATGACTGGAGCACTTTCAGAAAGCCATATTCTTGAGCGAGCGAGAAAAAGGACAGACTACTTATCTAGGACAAGCATCGCTACAAGCTTATCCATTCGACTATATCTTCAGCACAATCGTCGAGAACTTTCAATCGGAGGGGTAAGAACGCCGATTGAGCAAAACAACTTCGCAAGGAAGAGGGATCTTGGACGGTCACACTCACACTTTTCAAGCAGCGGAACTAGTGGCCTACACCAGTCACCTTGCTCCGATAGGGCTGATGCTTCGTGCCCTGGTCTCGCAAATCGTGGTTTGAGAGCCGCACGCAGTCTTTCGCTTCCTTGTCTTTTCTCTCAAGCTACAAGGCTTCAAGAAAGTTCGATCCTCTCAAGTTCATCACAAACCACAAATATAATAGGCTTGAATCATTATTCAAGGTCACCTCACCAGATCAAAACTTCGCGCAAGTATCAAGTTTGGTCCACTTGGATGGAACTGCAGGAGCCCAAGTATGCAGAGTTCCTATGTACCCCTCCGGGAACCCCAACATCTGAGCTCCTTGCCAGTACTTCGTCCGATCACCTACCTATATGTATGCCGATACAACAAGCGCGGAAAGGGACTACTGGGAGTTCTTCTTTGAACTCAAGCAACCGCATACTCTTCGACCCCAGGAAGCGCGGTCATATTGAGAAAGGTGGGCCAGCAGGAAGCCCGATTCATGGCTCTGGCCCAAAGGATGCTTTACACACCCAATTGCGCCCGCGATATTATAGCACGATATTAAAGGTTTCTGACTGCGGAAAACTAAGTTCTAGTGAAGGAGTGAGCTCTTTTGCGCGACAAAAGAGGCCGATGCGCATGCATTGCTTAGATGAAAGGGGATACCGACAAGGGAACAACACCAGGTTGAATAGTCTATCTACAGAAAAGATTCCTATCAAAGAGCTGAGTAATTGGGAGATACAGTTCATAGATGGGCTGGACCGGAAACTCGAATGGCTCTACAACCAGCTCAGCCCGGGTCGGAGACCGTATCATTTTGCCATGCTTGCAAACCACTGGCTCAATAGAGAGACCTGGGTTGTGATTGACCCACCTACGAGGATTTCTATTGACGCTAGACGGCAGTTGGGGGATCCAAGATTCAATGTGCCATATCCCGAACCCGACTGGACCCCGAAACCGAAGTACCCGAAAATGCTACGCAAAACAGCCTGTACCCCTAGAATTGACTCCTGGAGGGTGGCTGTTAACCGGAACAGAGAGATATCCGGGCCACGCGATATTGTCAAGGTATGCCAACTCTATGATGACGCGGCGGATGATCCACCGGATGGTAAGGTTGACCCGTCGTGCTGGATTCTCCGTAAACCACCTCAAGGCATTCATATGTCAACTCGACAAAAGCAGGTATATTACGAAGGGGGTGCAGGGTGGCAAGAGACGCTTGATGATTGGCAAAGGGTCCGGCGTGGTTATCGCATCCGGAAAGCAATCCATGAAGGCAGGGTCAACAGAACAAGAGCCAAAGAGATCGCAACAGGTATCAGTAGATATTACCGTATGGTGGCGGCGAAAGGTTCTTGATATGTTTTGCTTTACTCGCTGGCGGGAAAAAAGACCAAATCAGAGTGCGACTTTGGGAGACGTGGTGCAACCGGTTATAGGCAGGTTAAAGGCGTCCGATAAACTTTGTATTTGTAGAGGACGATGTATGGGACAGGTAACAAGATGCAGCCTCTTCTATGCTCTATCTGTATTGTTATGCTGCTTCTCGCATGGTCATCAGTCCCCAACGACCGCCTATTCTTACAAGTCTGAAAATGCCATGACAAGCCAAATTGCTGAAATCAAGTTAAATCATGTGCCTTAGGCTTGAATAGTGAACATGGTAAATAGCAAGGCGAACAATGCAGTCATGGTGTCATTCCCCAATTGCCGAAACTCCGGTAATCCTCCCGGTGCGTTCACGATCCATGGAATCGCGATCATCACGGGTTGTGGCGTATAGTACAATTAAAAATCCAGGTACAAATCTGCAAAGGCTGGTGCCGGATGTTTTATGTGAGCGATCTCGAAAGCCATCCCGACACATCCTGCCCATAGAAACCGCTTAGAAACCAGGAGGGTTCACTCTCTGGCTGACTCGGGTCCACTTCGGTAGCTCTAGAAAATAACATTAGCCCCTGTTGTCTGATAGAAGCCTTCGGTTGAACCCCTCAATGGGGATGGCAGCTTGTATGCTGTAGGTCCGGAACACGTACTGTGAATGCCCTTGCGGTACTTCTTCTCCTTCTTATCGAAGATTGTGTACTTGTCCTTGGGAAGCATCTCCTCCTCGCGGGGCATTTCCGCGTACCAGCGCTCGACAGACTTGGTGGTGAATCCGTTGCGTTCCAGAGCTGCGGAGACGGTGTCGACGACGCGGTCAACGCCGCGGAGGCGCTTTCTCTGGCGGGCCTTTTGGGGTGCGGAGAGACGCCATGGGATCTTCCTATTCAATTGGCAAGCAATATTAGCGCCATCGAATAACCATACCGGATGGTAATAATCAGAAGTGCGGGATGAGCGGGAGTTCAGTCGACGACGGGGGCGACCGGGCAACGTGGGATTGCGACCTACCAAAGGAGACCGGAGAGAAGAGGCGACGAAGGCTTGAACATCATCTTGGCGATTGGGACCGGAAAGAATGACACAGGGTCCGACGAGAATGAGTGAACGAGGAAGGGAAGCTATATTCTTCCAACGGAAGCCGGCCAGACGGACGAAAATCCCGTCGAGGAGGTTTGGGAGGTCCGTGCACGGCGACCTCCGCGGGCCCCAACATGATTTCTCCCGCGATTTTTGTGAGGCCAATGAAGATGCCATCTGCCCTCACGCCGTCGATCCGGGGTCGTTCCCCTCCTTCTCCTCCGCTTCCTATTTATTGCTGCCTTCCTCCCTAGCCAATTCCCTGGCTTTGTTCCGACTTGGATGGGTATAATTAGCTAGAGTGAGCTGAGGTACAATGTCGCGCGCTACGGATTCCGGCGCTACGGCCGAGGCTCCTTCGCTGCCTTGGAGGGCCCTGTCCTCGACGACGATTTTCGGGGTCGCAGCATTATGCCGTTCATTCCTTTACGTCTGCAGTCGGCCGGAGGTGCATGGATTGGATTCGTTTCTGGAGCTCCTTGACTCCAGAGCCGATCCGACGCAGAGAACAAGAGGCTTGCTGACAGGTACGCTGCCATTTTTCGTCCGCTTGTGGCTGGGGTGTTTAGGCTAATCTCTGTCTCGTCGCATCAGTTTCGAATCATACCAGCGTGTACGTGCGTACGGTGCGCCTCGAAGGCTAAGGCGACCTGATCATCTCCGACATCAGAGAACGCTGACCATGGTCGCTTAATTGAGCAGGATGGATGATCCGATCATGTGGGGATTTCTTCCGATGCGGTATAACTTTGGGCTTGCATCTTGGAACAAACGATGGGGATTTGGCAGCCATGATATATGTTACCAAACCAGGTATGGCAATGCCTGTTCTCCAGTCTAGTTGCTAGGACTACTTCAGCGCTGACCTGACTGATGAATAGACCCCTGGCTCTTTTCTTCACCATGGGCCAAGTCCTTCCTACGCACAGATTGGCCCATTCGCCGTACGGTGGCCTCGCCCAACCCGTCGTGACCCAAGCGATCCGGTTGCTGTCGAAGGGACCATTCCCCGCCGACCCTCACATGGCCGTCCCTGAACGTCAATCATGGAGCCTGCAAAATGTCTGCGTCGATCCGTTCTCCGACCTGCCTACAGCCTACACGACTGACGGACACGACTCGCATTTGTCGCCGTCCTCCTACGCCTGCAATTCCTATTCCTGGTTCCACATCTTCCCCGAGGGAAAGATCCATCAGGCACCGAACAAGACCATGCGCTACTTCAAATGGGGTGTTGCACGACTCATCCTCGAAGCTAGCGAATGTCCCGACGTCGTGCCGATATGGCTGGAGGGATTTGACCAGGTCATGCACGAGAGCCGCGAGTTCCCACGATTCCTCCCTCGCGTAGGAAAAGACGTGAGCGTCACTTTCGGACAGAAGGTGGATAGGGAGGCGGTCTTTGGGGACTACAGAAGACGTTGGCAGGCGATCAAAGCCAAAGCCGAACGCACATCCCCCGACACCCGCGATCTTCCGCTCGGAGTATTAAACGACGAGCTCTTGTACGACACAGAAGCAATTGAGCTGCGAAAGGAGGTCACTAAGAAGGTCAGAGATCTGGTCCTTGAAGTCAGACGGACTAGAGGTCTCTCAGACGAAGACCCGAAGGAAGGTCTTGTAGAGACGTGGATCCAAGAGGGTCCCAAGCGGGAGGGCAAAATGGATGATGATTCATGGGTTCGCGATATCTGAAAGGCGTACCGCGATCCAAGCGAGCCGTGTACATTAGAAAGAACATCGAATAGACTTAACGCATGTATAAACCAGCGTACTCTACAAATCATGTTGAGTCATACTTTCGCGTAGTACTAAATGGGGGCGAACCCACCGGTGATATAATACGAGCTCCGCCGATCGAGTCAGCTCCGCGATTGTCAGCTCCGCGATTCCCCTCCCACCTCCGCCACCACCTCTCCCTGATCCTCTTCGCACCCATCCCTATGCCCAAAAAGCACAAGAAAACCGCTTTCGCAAAACCAGCCAGCACTGCTCATCATACTCTCGTTTCCTCCGGCCGTCGACACGATCACCATGATCGTCTCCGATCATCTCACGCCTCATCCTCTGCCGCGGAGCAGCCCTCCGTCAACGAGCTGATCAACCATCTCCGCCGCACCCAGGTCTCGGGACCTGAGAGCCCCTTCAGATTTGTCGCACCTCGATCTGTTCATCCCTCCTTACGGAACCTCCTCGAGCTGCCGGAAACCCCGCCTCCTCGCCCCCGTCCGGGGGCGCGGCGCATCGGGGTGGGCTCACGACGCCTGAGACGAACTGCAGGGCCTCCGCCGCCCGAAAGCTGGCTTTTGGGCAGTAGCAACCAGGATGATAATGACGAATACGATGCCGATCTCGCTGCTGCGGAGAAGGAGAGGGTCATTTACCGACTGGAGCGATTACCAGGCACAACCATCCCGCGGAAAGGTAGCCTTCTGGATACCGTGCTGAAGTCGATGGCTACATACTGGGAGTGGCATCTCGAGTACGATGGACCGTTCTTGACGGACCTTCCGAACCATGTCAAAGTGCGTCTACTCAGCTACATTGGAGTATACGCAAGGGATCGGCCATTGGGTGGGCTGATGCGTGGCCTGCGACCTTTGTTCGAGAAACACCGCGCCGCAGACGGACTTGATATACTCCACGACAGCGATTCCGAAATCACCCGCTTAGACTTGGGCAGCGCCCTTGGTCGATGGCTGAGTCTGAAACAACTTTCCGCTGAACTTCTGGTTACGGAGAAGCCGAATCCTGTTCAGCGCAAGCAGAAAGAGCCCGTCCCATCCTCCTGGGAGGAGGAATATGACGAAGAGGGAGACCACACGGCAGGAGGGTCTACCATCCCCAGTACACCTTCACATGCACTACGCTTCGAAAACCTCCGCTACCTCTCCCTTGCGCATCCCAAACCCGGATCCGTCAATTGGAACTCTCTCCTCAATCTCCTATCTCGGCTCTCCACCATCACCCATCTCTCTCTAGCCCACTGGCCCATCCCCACCGTCACTCCCAACGCAATCAACGCGCGAGTCCGCCACCCAAACCACCGCTCCCTCATCTTCTCCTACGGCGGCACAGACACCTACTCCGCCAGCGAAAACAACTGGGCCGAAGCAGCTGGTCTCCTCCGGCGCCTTTCCCGTGTAACCTACTGCCTCAAATGGCTTGACCTCGAAGGCTGTGGTGATTGGATTCCCGCTCTCAAATGGGAAGGAACCGGCCCAGCCGGCGAAACCTATGCCTCCGGTCCCGAATGGAACGGCTCCTGGCGAGACATCGAATGGATCCGTCTCGGACCAGGCTGGCTCCCCCACATCGACGACAGCGAAATACTACCCCCGGAGTTCAACAGCGACTCGCACCCCAGCGGCTCATCCTCATCCTCTCTATCCTCCCCAACACGAGCCCTAGCTTTCTCCATCCACGCCCCGCACCCATCCCTAGCCACCACCATCACCACCCCCCGTACCGGACCCGGACCCGGACCCTCATCCGACCAAGACCCAGACCACCTACCATGGGACGTTGAAATCGAGCGCATCAAATACCGTCGCGCCAAGGAACTCGAACGATTCCGAGAGACCGTCCAGGCCGCGAAAGAAGTCCAGCAATGGGTTCACCGGACACGGAGAGAAGGAAAAGGGAAATGGGTCCAGTTTTCTTTTGGATTAGATGGAATTGATGAGGATGGGTTGAAACGGTTGTTTGGGAAGGAGAGGTTGCGGTTTTTGCCTTAGTTGATTATGTTTAGTTGAGTAGTGTAGGTGTCTTGTGTGGAAATGGTAAGGTATCTGGTTGGATAGAGTAGATGGTGGGACGTTGGTTTTTGATATTCTTGGAGGCAGAACGGGGGAGGTGGGATATTAGTATTGTGATTAGAAGACATAGATTGGGTGGTTTTGGTAGAAACGTGCATTGTGAAAAAGACAGGGTTATGACTCGAATTAGTACAATGCGATAAAATGCAATGATCCGAGTTGGTTCTATATGCACGCACTATCCCAGACCGAATGTGATAACTTTTTTTCCCGTAGAATATGTACATGAGCCCCCATCAATCACTACCCCTAGTCCTGCGGACCTATTTCTTACCGCGGTTGAACGTCTTCAAGGGATCAACCTTGCGGACCCCCGAGGGCTTCCGGCCCTTACCCTTGGCGCGGTTCTTATCTCTTGCCTTGCGGATGCGGTTGTCGCTGGATTTCCGGAACCCTACGTAGCCGACGTTCTCGCTGGAGATGCCCTTCCGGCCCTTAGATGGCATCAGGTACTCGGGGATGTGTTTAAGGTGCGGTTGGATGCGGGCCGAGCGCAGCTCGCCATCGTGACGGAGCTGACGCAGCTCATCTGGGTTGTCCTCGAAGTGGCGCTTGAGTTTCTCGCTCTTGATCAGTTCCTGCCGGATCTCACGAGCACGAGCTTCCTGGACGGCGAGACGGGTGATGGCGCGGAGACCGTCGGTCATACGGTAGCGGAAGGCGTCGACTTGGCTCATCTCGAAGTGGTACGGCTTGACCTCATGGCCAAGCTTGGCTTGCCGTTTGACGATCTTTGTGAGAACGGCTTCGTCGTGTTTGGCGGTGGGGAAGGATGTGGGCTTGTGCTTTCCATACTGGTCTGCGGGAACGACGAACGAGAGCGCCATGCCGGTCTTGCCTCCACGGCCGGTACGTCCGATGCGGTGTGTGTAGGACTTGGAGTTGGTGGGGAGGTCGAAGTTCAGGACGCAGGCGACATTCTGGAAGTCGATACCACGGGAGATGCCGTAATCCTTCTGTTTGGCGGAGAGCTTTCTGCGCTTTTCGGAACGGTTCGATTTGCCCTTCTCTTCTTCCACCTCTTCCTCGTCTTCACTCGAACCCACAAGGCCAGCAGCTTCCTCTGCGTCCTCCACGGCCTCTTCAGTCTCCTTGGACTTCTTAGACGACTTTGTACCAAGGACTTCTTGATCGTCGGCAGCGATGATGATATCGTAAACGCCCTTGTTGAATTCTTGGACGACATGGATTCTGGAGTTCACGGGCAGTTCCGAGTTGAGGACGCAACTCTTCAGGCCGAACTGTTCCAGGAAAAGCTTAAGACGGTAGCAACGGTCGATGTCTCCGACGAATATGATAACCTTGCCCTTGATGAGCTGTAGCTTGAAGATGACGTACGTCAGGAGGAATTTCTCATCCTCCGCACATCTGCGCAACCGTCAATCCAGGACTTCAACTTGCACACGTACGGTATAGCTTGGACTCACCTGACAACGAACTGACTGACGCCAGCACCCTTTTCTTCCTTATCCTCCAACTTCAACACAACAGGGCTCCGACAGAACAATCCCTTCAGGGTATCCACTTCCGAAGTGAGCGTGGCACTCATGAGGAAGGTCTGTACGCCACGGGGAATGGCCTTGGAAAGCGCATTGATGTCTTCATCGTATCCGTATGAGAGGACCAAATCCGCTTCGTCGATAACGAGGTGCGTGAGGCTTTCCAGAGAGAGGGAGGAGTTGCCGAGATTGGCGATCACACGCGCGGGGGTCGAGATGACGATATCGGGATAATCAGCGAGCATGGTACGCTGCACGGCATCTGACACCTTCTGAGTCAAGTTCACAGAGCGGACGTCCTTTCCGCAGAAGGCAGCGAATGTAGTGACGACATTTTGGACCTGTTCTGCAAGTTCTCGGGTGGGGACGAGGATGAGGCCGGTGGTGGCTTTCAATGAGGGGTCGGCCTAGAATCAATCTAAAATCAGCTGTCCGCCTAGTGACAACCGAGTTTTATCAGGAAGCACTAACAGCTTTCTTCTGAAGGATGGTCTGAAGGATGGGGAGGACGTATGCGGCGGTCTTTCCGGAGCCGGTCTTTGCACGAGCTAAGATTGTCAATATGCATAAATTTCGAAACAGTAAACCTGGTAAACTCACCCAGAATGTCTTTGCCTGCGAGTGCCAGGGGAATCGCCTTGGCCTGGACAAGTGTAGGCTTGGTGAACTTCTCCTTGATCAAGGCTTGGCGCAACCGCGGGTCCAGGTTGAGGCTTTCGAAGTCGGCCTCGTTCGCATCGGCGGTCTCCTTGCCCTCGACCGCCTCGGGGGAGGGAACATCATTGGCGTCCAACTTGCGCTTCATTGTTGCGAATGTAATCCCAAGTTCGAAAAGGAGTTCTTGGGTAGGGTCTGGGGAAGCTGGTGAACGACCGGCTGGAAAGTTTTCCTCCTCAAACGATTTGGAAAATCCGTCGGGCGGTGAGATTTTCCGAGGCTCTGCTTTGGGTCGGCTCCACTTCGCTCCACCGATAAGCCTGCAGCTTCCTATCATTCGATTCAACACCAACTGCAGCATCATGTCAGAGCTTCAGTCTCAGGCAATGGCCCGTCGGGGCCACAGGTTGCCCTTTCCCTCTGGGTATGGCTTGTTTCTCTTCTTGGGGCAGTTCACTGCAGCGGAAACTGGCTTCCAGCTGCTTTGGCCCGATGAGCAGCTTGTCGACTGAGTTGAAACTGTATGGCCTAACCCACTACTCACACCAAGCCCTATACCTATATTGTTCTTACGATGTTCTCCAAAGAAGACCGCACCCTCGATCTTCCTGCTCAAGGTCAGCATGGCTACTTCAATACTGATCACCAAAATCCGCCGTGGGGTACCGTGCCAGAGGTACCGTTCGATCGGAATACGGAGGATATTCGGGCCTCTGACCCATACCGATTGGTCAAAAGCACGACGCGGAGTATTAGTGAAGCCTCACGGAGGGCGGTCTTGCCCTCGAAGTCTTTACTCGGTAGAAGCGGAGACAGCATAGCGCGGGACACCGATAGCGACGGGAAAAGTCCATTCGGGAAAGACCACTGGGAGAAACAGATACAGCGCATGGATAGTACACATATTGCCAAAGCTTACAGAGCTAGGAGCGATTGTCTCAAACAGCAGAAACTGGTCGCTACAGAAAGGCTCAAGGTGCACACGTTACGCGCATCCATGAGGGAGCAGAGGGAAGAAGAGGCGAATTTAAGAGATTCGATTGGGAGACATCTCAGTAGTATCGCCTGCTGCACGTGCAAGGCTAGTGCACAGCTCATTGAAAAGGATTATGAAGCACTCCGATCAATGGTGCGGTCTTATTTGGATTTGGAATACGTCCACGACCAAGCCGAAGATGAATTGGAGGAACAAGAACAGGAGCTCTCTCGCTCAGCGGCAAGGCTAATCTATATTTCTTACCTGGGAGTCAATACGGACACTGTCGAGGGCAGCAAGTCTAAGGGACCGGTTCGGAAATCCAAAGCCGATCTTCAAGGCCCAAATCCCAGTCCGACTTCACCGGCTAAATTTGAATCCAGTAGCACCCTATTCTCGCCGCAGTCTCATACATCCAAGTCGCAACTGCAGGGTCCGGGTATTCTCGGAGAAGACAAATACCACGATCCCGTGACTCAGATCGGGGAGGGAGTAACAACTGCGGGTCCCAGTGATTTGCTACCAGGCTTGGATGAGGCAGCGATAAAGTCATGCGGCGACCTGCCCAGCCTTGACCAAATACTCGAAGATGTTCTAGGCCCCTCCAGTGATACAGCTCAATACTCAGGCAGGCTTCGTCGAGCTGAATATGTTTGTGGCAAGAATCCGTTCAAGCTGGCACCCGGTGAGAGGTTTTCCCCGTTCGACCCAGGTGATTCCGTTGAGTCGCCATCGCAGCGGCGGGGTAGGTTCATCAACAACTGGATCCTTCATCAGCTTCGCAGCTCATCGCTGGAAAGTTCACGCTTGCGGTCGCGTCCTGAATGGCAATCGATGCGTGAGCAAGGCTTCGATGATACCGACATCAGCCGCCTGGCGCTTGAACGTTGGCATTCAGATGATACAGGCACGGTGGCATCTGGCGAGCGGACAATCATCCCTTCTCTAAGGTCAAAGGGGTGCAAAACTGCCATTTGGCGCGGGATTGGTGGACCGTCATACCGTCGAAAGAGAACCAGGTCTGTTGCCTTTGCTCCTGTGCCGCCTCTTCGCCGAATGTCGCGCCACGACACGGCCTGGGATGAGGTTTATCCAGAGGGCCAAAGTAGTCAGGACTTCAGAAGACCGTTTTGAGTGGTATGATTGTTGGTATATCACAACCTTCGTTTAGTGTGGATGTCGGATAGGCTCAAGATTGATGCATAGTTCACGGCGTATTGTTAACTGGGTATTACTTGGCATACTGCCTGCAGGTTGGATAACTCAACAGATTGATATCATCATTAAATGATACTAGTTACAATCAATTCTTTACGAGACACTATCCTTCTGGCAGTAACTGCTCTTGGTCTCAACCGTTTTATGTCCCATCCATACCCATATCACCTAGCGATGGTCGATTTGGAAAGCACATGGCTGGCAGACAATCTGTTAATCATAGACAATGTAGTTCATAATATCGTTTCGACAGCCATGATATAACAACAGAGAAACGAAACAGCAATGTAATAAAACCAGCGCTATCGTTCAATCTAAGGTATCCATCCCGACA
Organism: Aspergillus ibericus CBS 121593; assembly: GCF_003184845.1. Classification (NCBI taxonomy): domain Eukaryota; kingdom Fungi; phylum Ascomycota; class Eurotiomycetes; order Eurotiales; family Aspergillaceae; genus Aspergillus; species Aspergillus ibericus. The sequence continues at coordinate 24,174 of NW_020292195.1, forward strand.
TGATCAACCCATTCCCATCGTCGCATATCATATCATGTGTCGTTCAACGTAGAGACATAAAAAAAGACCCAAAATCATTATGTACAATGGCCGCGCATATCACAATCCTAAATCCCATGTCAAGCTAATTCCTTGATCTAATCACTCTCACTCAAACTATCCCTCCGACGCCCTCGCCCTCCCTCCCTCCGATACCCCTTACTCAACCCCGGAATCGGATGATGATAACTCTTCGTGCCAGACTCCTCAGTATCAACATTCGAATACTGATATTCCGATCTCGACGGCGCCGAAGACGAGAAATCCAATGCTTCCGTGTAATGGCCCTTGACGACCGGTCTCTCGCGCTTGCGGGGACTGCTCGTTCGGGATCCTGACGATTCCGTCGGCGGGGGGTTTCGTCTCCGTTCGCGACGGCGATTGTGGCGCCTGGTTGAGGATTCGCGGGTTCGGTGATCGTGGGTGGGCGCTTGGCTGAGGACTTCTTCGCTGCCAGGGACGAAGGAGAAGTCGCGGCGTTTACTTTGTTTGCGGGATGGGGATTTTGTAGGAGGGGCAGGGTCGTAGGCGTAGTCGCGGACCTGACTGCCTGTGATTTCGCTTTGGTTGTAGTGGCTAGCTGGATTGGAGAGGTCATAGTCGCTTCCGTAGTAAGTTCCTTCGCCTTCGCGATTAATGCCCCCGACACGCGCGGCTTTCTCCTTGCGGTACGCGGCCACGTCCTCGTCGACTTCATTCTCCCAATTGACTGTCATTTCATCGTTCTTGCGCCGACGACGGAACTTCTCGCGTAACTTGCGACGACGTTTCCGTTCCGGATCGGCCGTGGCGCCCGTCATGCCTGTTTTCTCGGTGAGATTTGTGGCGGTATCAGCGTAGGTGTAACCGTCGTCGGTGTAGCCTTTATGGTAGACGCTTCCGCCGCCGAGTTTGGTGCTTTTGGTTGCGTTACTGAGGGTGCGGCCGTCGGGACCTTTGCGGCGGAGAACGGTGGATTTGTATTCTTCCCAATCGCCTTTGCGCCAGATGAAACCGCCGTTTTTGGCCCAGAAGAAGAACCAGATGGCGGCGAGGACGAAGGCCGCGCCGATGATGGCGAACAGGGCCATCAGACCTTTCATGTTGATGCTGGTGGGGGCGACGGTGCCGGAGCCGGCGGCGTAGGTTTGGCTTGATCGGGAGATGAGGTGGTGGTAGGCATTTTTGAGGGGGGCGGTGGTGGTGGTTGTTAGGGTGTTGGGGAGAATGTTGTCGGGGTGGACGGGGGGCATGGTGATTGGGTTGGAGAGGCGTCAAGAGCTGGACGCTCGAGACGGGACTCTGGATTGGGGGTGGATGTTAGATTCACTTCGTGGGACTTGGTATGTGGTGGAATGTGGGCGCATACCTTGAGGTAGCTGTCAGGACGGAGTATCGGATGGGCTTATCTCGATAGTAGTTCGATTGCGATCGATTCGGATACTAGTCGGGATGGTTGGAATGTGGATCTGGGGTGCAATGCTGGGGTGACTAGTTAGTCCATGCAATGGAGATGGTGAACCAGCTCCAATAGATGGAGAAGGGCAAGTGAAGACACTCAACGAGCAGAATGGGCGAGCACCCAGCGAAAATGCGGTGGTTGGAGTAAATGGAGAGGCTGGGGATGACGCCGGTTTGTTTGGGCGCCCGCGTGGCCCCGGCAACTCGCTGACTCAGCAGCCCTATCTTAGTTAACTATCGAGATCACCGCTACACTGACTCGACGGACTGGGAAGGACTGTCAAGGTACGGGACTTGACCGGAGACTCCATACTACTGCTTACGTTGTTTACGAAGATCTCCGATGACAGATTGCACTTCGGTAATACTCTGCGCTGGACATCTCCAGTTCCCCTCACCAAGGAGCAGGGGGCGGAAGCGACAAGGAATCCAACGTGTTGACAGCCGGGGACCCTTGGACTAGTCTTAGAGAATCTATACCGAGCCGGAACGCTGGGATTGTTGGATCATTGGCTGAGTATAGAGCTAATGGTACCGGAATCGGATTGAATCCCACACGGGAAATATGTCACGAGCATTGGGCACCAACGTTCGACAGACTGATCTGAGAGACGGGATGTCGAGGGATATACCGTTAGACCGAGGTGATCGAAGGCAGTCGTCTGAGATAACCCGAGACAGTTATCCAATATTGCATTTTTGATACGGAATAGTCGGAGAGAGAGACACAATTACCCGACTATCTGACAGCAAACGGCAGATCCTAGTCAATAATGCCTCATGGATCTTGACCAATTGCAGTCAATGCATTTCGGTGAGCTAGTATGACGCAGAGACCGCAATAAAGTTATGCCTCACTCAGCCGCAACTGGACAGGGGCCAGGACATCGCCTGATTTCAAATCGTCAGAAGTCGTTTAACTGCCGTTCTTTCTTTCTTTCTTTCTTTCTTTCTTTCTTTCTTTTTTCAGCACGGTTGATGCCACCAGCATCACACTGGCAGACGAATTGCGCCGTGGATAGTCAATCTGGTTCTGTAGCCAGACGCGTGAAAACACGACACTTTCCATATCCAATAATATGACTCACGGGGTCATGAATTACTGAGCCCCATGTCATGAGGTTGATGTATCGTTAGTGCCCGAGGAAGCTTGTTGAGAAGCAACAAGGACCAGGTTGTTTGCTTGACCAGCGCCGCTGTGGCAATGATTTCCAGGTCATCCGAGACCGGAACCCCTTAAAGGGATGGAAATTTAATGGATTATGCCGGCTGCGATCATTTTTTCATTAGCAGCTGTCTGTCACGAGTATAACAAGGTAGAACAGAAATACTGGTGGAATTTGCTGGCTTACGGGCAGTGTTGTCGGGAGGCCATTTTCTAGCGTGCTTCGACTTCATCTTCCATGCCGTGTGTTCACCGGAATCTCCACCAGGATATTAGAGTATCAGGATATCAACCAGCTAGACAATGCCGGTAAGTGGGGTCAAGGAGACTTCTAGAGCAGCAATGACTGCTCCTTTATGTCATGGTAGTCAAACTGCATGGGTTCTAATGAGACTTTTTACTGTTTTTTTTTCTTGCGCCGAAAATCCTGGATCCATGGCGCTGGAATGGTCTTGCTTGATGGATGCCTGTTAATTTCGCATAAACTTTTTGCATTTTTACATCCCAGATCCTGGATGCTGAAACTTTTTTGCCCCTCCGGTTGAGAGAATTTCACCTGCAGAGCCGGACGGCAGCAGGCGCCGCGGTGGAGGCCGTCGTTATTGGGCCGCAACGGGATTCCTGCCATCCTCCAGGACTTTTGGGCAGCCAACAAGACGGAATTCTCTCGGACGGTATGGGCTGGATCGGATTAATTATTGCAGGCCTGTGACGGTGCCTCCCGTCCGGTGCTGATCACAAGGAACAGAAAACGACGGAATCTGAGAAATGGTCGATGGTGCTTATCCCCATACCCATGCTCCGTGGTCTCCTCCGGAGGAACGAAGGTTGATTAATATTGTTAGTATCGATTATTGTTCCCAGGTAAGGTTGTGGGAGTGCCAGGCTGGTCCGTGGTTGGTTCCGCTCAGACCCAGGGTTCTTCCGATGGGGCCCGTGTTTATTTAGTGGGGGTACCTAGTGGATTTATTTCCACTTCCCTGGTGTTCGGGTGATACACCGTCGCGACCAGCGCCTCGCGTTTCTGACGCACTAGTGGTTAGGTTAGGGCCTCTAAGGGCGCGATTAAGATATCGAGGATATACAAGCATAGATAGGACCCTGAGTAATCCATCGATGCTCGCTTGGAAGCCACGATGATTGAGGCTTCATGTTACTCTGTCGACCCCTGGAACGTGCGGGTAGCCGTCAATCACGAGGCAGAGGAAATTCGATCTGTTGCTAAGCGGCACGGTGTCCCGACAGTGTCCGTCGAATGTCAAACAGTTGGACCATATCCAACTCTTAGCTCCCGCGCCTGGACAGAACAATCCCTTTGATGGTATGCTCGGGCTCACTGTGTCACTTTTGACGGGTGTACAGCGTACAATAAACCGCCATGCATACCCGCTTCTAAATCTTCTCAGATACATCTAGAATATCCTGCATGCACCCAGTGGCAGGGAACAAAGCATGTGACTCATCCGAGCCACTTGAGATATGGCCGTCCTGAACTTGTTATCCATCTTCTCAACATGGGGGCAGCAAAGTGAACCATTCGGGATCATGGGATGCATACAACGGACAGGATCGGCAGCGACGAGCAAGGTGCACACACTGGGAGAAATCTGGCCCGGTGACCGTTAGGCATTAGCATCTCGAAGCTCTGTACGGAGGAGGCAATATCAAGAAAGTTGGGATGATACCTGTACGGTCCGGGAAATAAATGCCACGCACCCGGAAGCAATGTCCACGACCGGACTGGGGATTGTCCAGGGGTGTTTACCCGTGGTTGCGTAAATGGAGTATACGCCAGATGTGAATCCCTGGACGTTTGGATAGATCCAATATTCTTTGTCATAGTGCGGTTGATTGCCTGTTCCTGTCGGCCTGATACGTCAATGGACGAACTCGATTCCGACCTTGCATCTGCAGGTGAGTTCCTTGTCGGGAGTGGAAGTATAAGATCATGATGAATGAAATCGCAGCGTCTGTGACGTATGCAAGGCCGTCGTCGGTGGTGAGAGAGCGCGCGCGCGAGAGAGGAAGTGAAGCGATTCTTGCCTTCATTCAACCGGGCGGCCCCTCCATGGCGGTATCGGACGGTAAATACTCGACCATACCGGGTGAGTTAGCGGCAGATCAGGCATCGGCTGGCAGCCAGTCAGGTTGGCATCCCCACCTCCTTGCGACATCGTTCCGGCTGTCTTTCTTCGTCGATTTGCTCCGGCGTTCTGCTTACCAGGAATCCCTCGGATGGGGGAGTATGCGAATGCTGACAGTCCTGGAAGGGAGGCGAGAATCGAAAAAAAAAAAAAAGAGGGATGCTAAGCGAGCAGGGATGTCCGGGGACGAGATGGAAAGCATCTCCGTGTCTTCGCGACAATGCTCGGCTATATCTACTAGTCGGAAGACTTTGAATCTGAGTTGCAAAGAAACGAATGAAATTTCACCGGCGGTGGATGACTCGATGAAATCTATTCGCGTTGGGTCGCGACGATAACTCTAACTGGTGCGTGTTTGGTATTTCATTCTTTCATCCGATCTGAATTCTGTAATTCCGCCTTGCATCCGCCTTTTGATTGATCTTTTTGTATTTTTTTTTTCTTTTCCTTTCTATTATTATCATGATAATCCTCATATTCCCTCCACCCGTCATCAATGATATTTATATCGGTATATCTTTTAGATCTAGAATTTTTGTATATATTTCTAATCTTGATTACTGAGTATTGTCATCCGGTCCAGGGAGGTGACTGACTGACTGCTCGAGGGATCTGGTCATTAAAACCGGTGCAGACCACCAATCTATTTCTTCCATCTTATCCTCGTTCCCCGTCATTACTTACTTCCTTACCAGCAGTCGGACCCCACCTCTTCTCTCTCCGTCTCATCATCTTTTCCCCCTCCATCCACCATCCCCTCGATTGCTCCACTAGTCTCTATCTACCTTTTTTTCCCCTCTCTCTTCGTCAGGCCCCGACAACCAAGAAAAAAAAAGTGAAGTCTACTTCGCCTCCTTTATTATCTACATACTTCCCCCCTTCCAATAAATCCCGCCAACCGCCATCGGTTACACGCTGCCCGACTGCATTGGGGACTGCAGGCCGTGGACTTTTTCTGCCAGGCATCCTCCACTCACCGGCTGCCAGACTACAACTGCAGCAGGGCGCGCTCCTCCTCCTTTCTTCTTTGCTTCGCTCCGTTGGTTCGACCCACGCCGGCCTCGTCCAGTGTCCCGCCCACCATCCACAGCGCCGCCTTTTCCCCCTCGCGCCGAACCAACCCTAGCCAACGCTTTCGCTCTTCGATGGAGACTGTGCAGTCCGTGGCCGTCGACTATTTCCACTACGCACCCACTCTTCATCGCTGACACTCAGCGATCTAGGCACGCGCCGTCTTCTGACTATTGTCTGGCCGATCTGCTCCTGCTCCTACTTCGGGTGGTTTGCTTCTGAAGTGGATTCCCGACACTGACATTACTGGGCTGAAAGGGGAGAGGGTGAAGCAGCCCAGCACCACTCCCTGCTCACAAACTAACGCCGGACACGAAAAAAAAAAAAAAAGAAAAGAAAAGAAAAAGGTCTCATTGAGTCATTCGCATGAGCAGCAGTCGGTGGCTGCTGTAGGCCACCCGGTATCTGAAAGCCTGTTGGATCACCACGTTTCACGTCATTCCCAACCAACCCCCCTCCCTCCTCCCCCCCATTTTCCCCCTTCCCCTCTTAGGGTCGGGCCTTTTTCTTGGCCGCTTTTCCAGAAGTCATGTCGAGGAAAGTCCCTCACGCCGCCTTCTGTGAGGAATACGATGAAGATGCCCATGTCATCCTCCCAGAAACCCGTCAAGTCGCCAACCTCACCTCCAAGCGTTCTAAGCCTGCCTTGAGATCGCCTGCGTCCCCCCTAGTCGATATTGCCAGTGATTCCGGGTATTCTAGTCGCACCGCCGCCACCGTCAACAGCACCCAATCTGGGCCGTCGGGCCGGAAGAGCCCTGTCCCTCTTAAATTAGACACCTCCCTCGTCAAGCGAGCTGACCTTGACCGCGTCCGATCCAAAGCCAAAGAACGTCCTTCCAAAGAACGGATCGCTCGTCCATCCCGTGAGGACAAAATGCAGGTCGGTCCTTACCCTAACGGCATGGGCCATCCTGCTGCCCATGCCCAGCGGTCCCCATCTCGGTCTCGAGGACGCGAGACTTCTCAAGTGCGGCACTATCGTGGCACTTGCTGGGAGTGCGACAATGGATTGTACCATGCCTCGACTCCGGTCGAAAGCCGACCGATGGAATACCCTTACTACATGTCGCAGCCTCCCTCGTCGGGTCAAGACTATCCTCCCCCCTCCCCGCGAGATCCTCGCTACGCTCCCAACCCGGTCCAGGACATTCAAGTGTCGCGCAGCGGGCGCCCACCCGCCCGGGGGAATGCCTCCCTCTACCATCCCAACAACCGACCTGTCAGCTTCCATGGCATGATGCCTGGTATGGGACAAATGATGTACCCACCACCATCCAACATGGGTCGCTACGAACATGGCCCTCCGCTGTCCTCGTCGGCGTATGCCAACAGCCCGTCGTACGGGCCCTCCCCGTACTCGCAGCAATCTTACTATGGTATGCCCGATTTTGTTCCCCCCTCCGAGCATCGGCAGGGACGCTCGGCTTCCAGCTCGCGGGATCAACCCCGTGGTCGCCGCTCGTCTATGTATGGTTCGCCGGTGGTTGATTACGACTCTGCCTCGGCGGCCTTCGATGACGAAGAGCCCTTGGACACCAGCCCTCCGCCGCCACCGCGTGAGCATCGACCCCGACTTCCTTCCCATTCTTCCCATGAACGCGACGAGGATTATTACCGCATGCCTCCGCCGCCCATCAAACACCGGGCTGCCCCGCACATCATCCAGAAACGCCCCGAGCCGCGAAAGGCCGTCACGGCCCCATCCGCGCCGTCCATTGCGTCCGACCGTCGCTCGACTCGGTCTTTCGAGATGGGTGATCTGAAGGATGCGTTGCCGTCTGACGGCTACGGATACCGGCGCTCCTCTCGAGAGACCGTCGTTCCTGAGCGGAGCCGCAGCTTCCGGCGCTCTGCTGCGTATCATCAGGAATCTGCGCGACCGTCTCGAGTGGCCGTTGCAAATTCGCGCCGCCGTCAACCAACCATCTACGACTTCCCCGACGATGATGAAGACGAGGATGAGGAGGATGATGATGATGAGATGGATGTAAAGCAGCGCGATGCAGAGGAGTATCAAGACACCACCCGCCAGAGCAAGGTGCCTCCGGCGCCGCCCGTGCCGTTGACCGCCGATGCTCTCTACAAAGCCAAAGCATCCCACCGTGCCGAGAGCGACAGTGGAAGTCAGAAGAGCCGCTCAAACAGCAGCCGAGGCAGCGATGCCCGAACCCAGAGTGGCAGCAACGCCGGGTCCAAGCCCGAAGAGGACAACAACATCGTCATGACGCTGAATGGGGTTACCATGAGTTTCCCGCAGGATTCTGTGGGCGGCAAAAGGATCAGTGTCCGGACCGGCGAAACCGGCGCGGTCGAGCTGAACATTGAAGGCAAACAACGGCCGAAGAAGTACCTCACCAATGGGTCTGAGTACACTGGCAGCGTGGCCCCTAGTCGGAGGGAGATTGAAGACCCCCGGCGGGCGCGAGGTGACCGCAAGTCCGATCGAGCCAGTCACCGGTCCAGCCGCTCGACCTACGGTCGGTTCTAGTTGGCTGGATGTTATGCCACGCTTGTCTTTTGTTCACACTTCATGGGTTAGATTTCTGGAGCGACGAGCGCTGTTTGCTAAAAAGTTCTTCTATTCTTCTTGGGCGGTCATTGTTCTGCGGAACTAAGAACAGTCAAATGCCACACACGTCTGATACATTCTGTCCTGGGTCTTGGAAAAGTTGAAAGGGTCGTTTTGGAGAAAAGAGGTTGCTTTGTCATGGGAGGCTTCCTTGCATTGAATGGTTCTTGAATGGTTTCGGTTTCGGGTGTTATAAAGAGGAGGGGCGGGTTTCACCGATCACGTCCATCATGGCGACATGAATGTACGATTCTGATGACCTGCATGACTTTTATGTTTGATGTTATTATGCCATGTCATGTTGATGTCATGTTGATGCCCCTATTATGTCCTGTCTGCGATTTCTGTTGACGTCCGACGTCTGTATCATTTCTTCATGCCCCCCCCCCGGGGTTTATTTTTTTTTCTGATTGCTTTCTCTGTCGTCAGCTTGAGATGAGTAGGAATGACAGAGGAAGGTATACCCCGTTTGTTGTATGTCTTGTTTGCTTGCGTCATTTATTACCCCAATCGTTGATTTCTCCTTCAGCACGTAGTTGGGTCTTCCCAGCTTGTACCCTTGTTATCTTCTTGATACCTACCCCGTTGATGATTCTATCATTGTTCATGTTTGGTAGATGTGATGTGATGGGTACAGAGCTAAGGATGCTACTTAGCCAGGATGTCCCATCTGTTTACTTACGATGTTGTTGTGTCTTCAGCGATTGTCTCAATACCCTTTCTTCCTCTTCCTCCTTGCTTGTTTGCTTCAATGTTTTACATACCCACCACCACTACCCTAGCGAAAGAGAAAAATGAAATAAACTCCGATACACATACATATGAGTAGTAGTTATATATACTGACTTAGCATTTCGTACAACGTTATCAACATCATGATAGATACAAGACCACGTATTCGTACACCCCACCCCACTCGACGATATAGAGACACCCATATCCATCACAGGACAGATCATATCCAGCGAGCGCCCTGTACCTCTAGAGTAACGGAGTAGAACTCCCCTCCTATCCCATTCCTCTCATCACGAAAGAATAAGACCACGAACGAACACACGAATAGACTGACTCGTTCATCGTTTTATTCATTCATTCATTCATTCATCCCCACCATCCCCAACTCTTCAGCCCAACCTCTTCCTACACAAAAAGAGAAAAGGGATTGAAAATCTACGTCCGTCTCACCACCAAAACTAAATACCCAAACAACCGATACACCGCAATAATCCCAATGAGAATACCCACCCACTTGCCCGTCCGACCCGTCGCGTACCCGTATTCGTGAAGCACGCCGGTGCCGCGGATCTGGCACTCCGAGGCGAGATCGGTGCTGTACATGCAGGTGCAATCGGCGGCGCAGGTGAAGGTGCGGTGTTGGAATTCGTTGACCATCATGCCTTGGAATACATAGGCCTATTTTTTTTTTATTATTATTAGTTGGGGTGGTGCCTTTGGGGGTGGGGGAGATCGGGATGGG
>NW_020292196.1:0-33911 GCF_003184845.1 Aspergillus ibericus CBS 121593
CCTGGCGAATCAAATCCCTCCTCACCCCCTTCCCAAAAACCCCCTCCACATCCCCCACCCCACCCGGCCACTTCCCCGCCTCATCCAACATCGTCACCCGTCCCGGTGCCCCCACACTCACAGCCATTAATCGTTCCGGGTGGATATACAGAAACCGATGCGCGAATTGCCCCCCGCCGGAGAATCCCATTAGGTAGATCTTTTCGGTGTCGAGACCGGGCCAGACGGTGGCGATTTCGTCGAGGATGGAGAGGAGGGCTAGGTCCGAGCGGAGGGTCCTGGAGCGGAGGAGCTTGTAGGAGTCGAGGTCGTTGGGGCCGTCGATGTTGGCGGGGAAGAGAGGGGCCAGGATGGCGCAGGGAGTGGAGTTGGCGAAGGGGGGGAGGGTGGTGCGGAGGGGGGTGGGGTTGCGGCTGGTGCCGTGGATGGTGACCAGGAGGGGGAGTTTGGGGTTGTTGTAGGGGGCGGTGGTGGTGGTGGAGCGGTTGGGATCGGGGTTGTAGTGCGCGGGTGGGATGTATAGGGCGTAGGAGACGCGGGGGTCCGCGGCGAGAGTGCGCTGCGGGATGTGGCCGACTAGGAAGGCGGGTTTGAGGAATTGAGGGGGGACTTCGGGGGTGGTGAGGGGGATGTTCATTTTTGCTGCCGGGGATCTACCAAGATAGTGAACAGCGTTGGAGATTGTCAAGGTAGATAAGGCTGGCCGCTGGTTTTTATGGACTGTCGGGCAGAACGGGATGCCGATCCGCCGATGGTTCGGACCGTAAGCGCTAAGATCGGGGTTGATTCTGGCTCCAACGGTGGACTGTGGAGGTGTTGAGAGTGGGTTCGTCCATGAGATCGCAGGCTAGCCCGTTCAACGTTGAGGGCTATGGCCCGAAGTGTAAGCCGTAAGCCGTACGCCCGATTCCTACACGATTCGTTGAGAACATGTCGGCTCATTCCAAGGTTAATTCGATCTCAGCATCATCTGAACCATCAACGGCTTCTTCTCCCACACGATATATGTCTTCTGATCAGTCCAACCTGCGTTCGTGTTGGCATCTTGGATATCGAAATGCCAGAGCAGCTTGGACACGATCAGCCGCATCTCCTGCCACGCCAGACTGCGAGGTATTAGCTGGATTTGCATGAAATCTAAGCATGAACCTACTTCTGCCCCAGGCAATTCTGCGGTCCCATCGAAAACGGCTGAAACGCGTCCTTGTGGTCTTCCTCGAAGGCGGAATCCAACCCTAGCCAGCGCTCGGGGAGATATTCCTCCGCTCGGCTGAAGTTGCGAGGGGACCGGTTGGCTGCGTAGTTACTAACGTACACCATGGTCTGTTCGACTTCGTATCAGCAGCATTCAGCAACGGGAGGATGAGACATACACCCCCTGGAATCATCTCATTGCAGATATTAACTCCACCCGATGGCACCAGCCTCGGCAGACCCACCGGCGCAGCAGGGTACAGACGCATCGACTCCAAGATACACCCATCGAGGTACTCGAGCCGGGCGACCGTCCTAGGGGTAATATCCTTGTCCGTGGCAAACGCATCACGGATCTCGGTCGCCAGCCGCTTCATCGCGACCGGCTCCCGCAGAAGAAAATAGACGAGACCGCTGAGCACGGTCGCGGTGGTTTCGCTACCAGCCATCATGAGAGCAAACGCATTGGAATGCATCTCCGGCAGAGTCAGCCGTACCTCCTCTTTCTCCTGTAACACGAAGCGCCAAATATCCGGGTTGGTGGTTTCGCTCCGGGCCAATCGGCGATTGACCAGGTCGGCGGAGAAGTTGAAATGTTCTTCGAGCTTTTTTCGCGACGCCGTCAGGAGCTCGACGACTCGGCCGATTAAGGCCAGCTTGCGCAGCACGCATCGGATCGCCATGAATTTGACCCCGGCCATGCTTGCCCGGACCCACGGCACGTAGGTTTGGTTGTCGAGCAGGTGGAGCGACTCGCCGAAGGTCATGTCGGCTTGGATATCGAAGGTGGTGAAGTTGAGTAGGTCGACCACGTTGACTGGTGTTGGTGCTGAGTCGGTATGGGTAATGTGGTTTCGAATCGTCGATACCAGGTGGTTGATATGTCTCAAGAGTAGGTCTCCTTGCTCGCGCAGGGCGCGCTCAGAGAACCCGCGTAGTAGCATCCGTCGCATCCTGGCATGGGTGGCGCCACTGGCCGACGCCACATGCACGACCCCGTTGGGAGCTTCGCCGAAGAAGTCGGGGTCTTTGAGAAAGGTGCCCCGGTGGCGGTTGTAGATGTCTTTCCAGGCCTGTCCGTCGGTGTACGATAGTTCGTTGGGCCCTACTCGCACCACGTTGCCGTATCGGAGATGTAACTCGTGGATAATCTTGACGTTCGTTCCTTGAAGAGTGCGGGCGATGCGGGGAAGATCGCTGATGGCCCAGTGCCATGGGCCGGAATATTTGCGCAGGGGGTGGAGGAATAGACAGTAGAGGGCATGGAGGAGCTGCGGCGGGTTAGATCTGTTCAACACGGGTACTCATACTTACATAGGTCACTGAGAGCACCACCAGTGTCACTATACTGATGGTGTATGTTGTAGTGACGGACATGTTGGCTATAGGTGCCAGAGGCTGTCAGTTGCTGTTCACCTACAACTCTGGGAAACAAGATGACAACAAAGCGAAGATATATAAAAAGGCTGCTGAATTTAGGCACGATATGAAGGACAACATAGGGGCAAAAGCATCACCACGTTGTCTCATTATACATCACATCACTTAGAGTAGAATGCCTGGATTGACGCCACATGTTCAACGAACTGGTTTGCTTGCCAAGGAGGCACGCCTGATCCACACACATGGTGCCCCTTTAGAGCATCACATCAAACCTCAAACCAGAAGACGACGCTGTGAATCCTGATTACTCTCCAGCCACAAAGGGCGCCATGAGTTCCAGCTGTTACTGCCCCGGGAAACTACCATGGGTGGCCTAGATAGAGTTTGTCGGCGCCTGCCCCATGGTTGACAGCAGAAGTTAATTCGGTGATACTTCTGGCTCGTCACTGATTTCCAGCAGGTTGGTATACTTGGACATAACACCAGGGCATGTGGGATAAGCATCGCGGGATGACTGTCTAGACTCTTAGAGCACTGTGCTCAGGCAGAGGTTAATCAACGCCTGAGGCCGCCTCAGCAGCTGTTCTTGATCGCTACCAGCGGTCGCAAAATATAGATCTGAATTAAATATTTCGCATGAGGGCATCGTAGAGCGCTCTCTCATCGCATGAGACCATTCCGTTACTTGGCATAAGACTCATCGCTCTTTTGATGCATTACTCTGCATATCTACCAACCCATTCACCAACAATTCGATAGAACCACCCGAAATCCCATCACACCGATAGTTCCTGCCTCACTCAGATCCAAACAGCAGCCCAGCTTTAAGCGACTTGATCATATTCGGAGTCAACGGATCCGTCCCATTGAAGCTCTTTCTCTTGCGCTCCGCACTCGAAAACGTCGTAATATCCAATGCATCCCCCCCAATCTTTACCTTGGGAATGCCTCCATACGCCACGAGGCTGTTCCTCCTCTCATACATTTTCATCGAGGGCACCCAATCCCACGGATCTTTATTCCTCGTCGGCAGCACGATATCTTCCTGCTCCGTCTCTTCCTCCGCCCGGGCAATCGTCTCATCGATATCCGGCGGTCCATGCATGGTGATGTTGCGTCGCGCCGCATACGCAACCAGACAGAGCACGAAATCCTCGCCATAATACGAACCGTCCCGTCGCGCCCTGGAAGCCGGGAACTTATACTGCGACCGGTTGGACATGGATTCATCCGCGTACATGGCCATGATGAAGCCCAGGTTCCGGACATCCGAGTTGGGGCCTAATTGGCCCTGTTTGTCTAACTCCGCCAACATGGCGAGCAACATGTACTCATACATGGTTCGGGTTTTGTCGAGGATTTCACCGTCGTCGATCCTATCCCGTTAGTTCATCTATTCACCACCATGCCCACCTCCATCAAGCCTAGACCAAAGATGAAAATGAAAATGGGAGAAGAATGCTTGCTTACATCCTCATCACCCCAACCCAATCCCCCGCAATCAACCACCCCAACGCCTCACACACCGCCCACATCCTCCCACCAATCCTTCCTCTCCAACCCCTCCCGAAAATCCAACAACGCATTCTGCACCACCTCCAACGCCCCATACCCCGCATGATCATTAAACGTATACATTCCAAACGCCTCCGGATCCCGAAAATCCACCATCATCCGGTACGTGATGAATTTCTGCACCCCGGCTTTGGTGATGGTGCATGGGTGCGAAGGGTACGACGTGATGGGTTTGAAACAGATGCAGGTTTTCCCGCCGTCGCAGGCGGGGGGGTGTGTACGGTCCTCCTCCCCCACTTCCTCGGTCATACTACCTCATATCACGTTCGCTACTGCATAGGGTATAGCACAAATTCTCGTACATATACATAGCAATATGAAATCTCCCAGCTCCGGAATATCCATTGCGACAGTTTTATTTGGCGTCACGATCATGGCATGTCTATCACATCTGCTTAGAACAAACCCCAGATACGTCCCCCCCCCCCCCCCCCCAAAAAAAGGGAATATTTGCCGAATACACCCACGGCGACTCGATGGGAATTTCAGAACAATATCCATTATCTCGAGTTGGTGAAAACAATCACCTTAGATTCTCGGTGGACTGCCGGGAAATCAGTAGTGAGATGAAATATTGCACAAACCAGGAAGTTTTGAGTGTTATCACCTTATCCGTCAACTTTCATGTCCCTATTGAGATTGAGACAAGCTGGTAAGCCAGTCACTTCATGAGCGACAGCCGGATTACCAAATGGGGTAACCTTCCCTCTCGGCACAGCATCGCGGGTATAAACGCTACTCGTCCGCAGACATAAGAAGCGGGGTCGATTTACAGAGTACTTCCCCATCATCTCTCATCTCATCGCTTTGAGAGCTCCATCAACCATGTCCGACCCTCCCATTGACCCCGACCGATACGTCCGGGCGAGTTCCATCACCGAAAAATACTACCGCGATGTATACCCAGCCATCAACCCATCAAAACCCGAGTTCTCGCAAACAGGCAAAGTCACGATTATCACCGGTGCGGGGAAGGGCATCGGCAGAGTGAGGAATCCAGTTTCCCAGCGCACTCCTCCACAAATCACTAATCTTTACTCCAGGGAATCGCACGCACCCATGCAACAGCAGGCGTCAAGGCACTAGTCCTTATTACCAAATCTATCGAATCAGGGGAAGAAACCCAAGCACTCATCCAGGCAGAATTCCCATCACTTGAAGTCCTCGCTCTTCCCACCGATATCACAGATGAGATGGCTGTGAATCGCACCTTCAATACCATTAAACACAGATTTGGTACCGCGGATACATTAATCAACAACGCAGCGTCCCTGACATCCGCTCGAATCGAAGAATCGGATCCAACCAAGTGGTGGAATAACTTTGAAACCAACGTCCGTGGTACATACCTTGTCACGGCAGCATTTCTACGCCTAGTTGCTGCCGACACCCAACCCACAATCATAAACATCATCAGTTCAATCAGTCTGACCACCCCGGGGCTGAGTAGCTACCTCATGAGTAAACTGAGCGTGGCCAAATTCACCGAGTTCATTGCCGCTGAGAACCCCAGCGTGAGGGCGTATAGTCTGTCCCCGGGCATGGTGGTGACGGGGTTGACTGTGGAGGCGTTTAAGCCGTATTCTAGAGATACTCGTGAGTGATGATTCCACTGGGTGGAGGGTATAGGTATCTTGCTAATGGCAGGATAGCGGAATTGACAGGAGCGGTTACGGTTTATTTGGCTGCTAAGCGGCCTGAGTATCTGAATGGTCGGCATTTGTCTGTGAATTGGGATTTGGAAGAGTTGGAGGGGCGAAAGGAGGAGATTGCGTTGTCGGATTTGTTGAGGGTTGGTCAGTTTTTATAAGTTGAGATTATGCTCGGTGTCTGTCTGGATTGTTTGGTATGCCTTGCGACTATGTTATGGTGTTCATGCATGTATTAGTGCTATATTAGATATAGCGAGGACATAGTACTCCTAGCACAGGTGCTAACTACTATAAACTGCATGATAAAATCTCACACTGTACTAGTGCTAGTACAAATTTGAATGGCAATCACTCGTAGCAGTCCTCAGCATCTAAGGTACCTTACTCCCTATTGTGCTCCTCTCTGTTTCTAAAGCAATCCCACCATCCATCCTTTATGCCCACAACTCAAACGGCCCCTCCACCTCTGCCACAAAAACCTTCGTGCGATCCATAAAATTCATCTCATCACTCGCAACCCGCTCTCCCTGCGCATCCAATCCATCCCGAAAAGCCTGAAAATGCTGCCTATCCTGGAAGACCATCTCCACATACACATCCCAGGGAAAATCGTCCGGTTTGCCGGCCAACACCGTTGGTGCGTAGTAGGCGTTAGTGAGGTCCATGGATCCGGCATTGTTAGGGGTGCGAGGGAGGTAGTACCGTTTGTGTCTCGTGGGGAATGAAGCGCCAGTCATTTGTTTGACCATAGGGAGATGGTGATGCTCGTAGTAGTCTTTGAAGTACGCTGGGGTGGTGCCGGGTTTGCGGTAGAGGTAGGCAAGGAGGGTTAGGGGCATGATGGTTTGGGCTGAGCTTTGTTATGGGGATAAGATGGTGCTGGACAAGTGAGAGACAATGCTGAGTGTGTTGTTTTAAGTGTACATGGTTGACGTGTATTTATATCTCTCTGAGGGTTTATTAGGAGTATAAGCATTGATGTAGTGAGAACTAGAAGGTTCTCGCTCCTTCACGCATGGTCTTGATGCTTCCAGTAAGCCGGAGCGCACCGGGCCGCACCATGTTCGTTTGGTCCATTCTCAGGACTGGAGTGCACCAGTGCTGCGCTGCCTAGTGGTTCTACAGTCCAACAAACAGACAAAGACCTGACTCAAGACTTACAAGTTATGCATAAGTAGCCTGTATTTTTGTTCTGGATAGATTGCTGGCTGCCTCAGGCGTGAGGAGTCCAGCCAATGAAGACTGCAGAAACCGGACCAATGAGACCCTCAGGACCCCTTGATTTCACTTACTCCATTGGAGATCCTTCGGGTTCGAACAGCAGCTGATAGAGTCCGTGAGCTGTGTTGACACTGTGATTGTCTTAGTATACTTTCAGATGAAGCGTTTTCTCTCTCTGGGCAAATAGTGCCCTAACAAGCGAGGGAAGACGTATAGTAACTGACCATACGACCGTGCTTCGACTGTGCCAGACACACTATCTTGGGCTTTGTCGACTCGCCAGATATACAACTTTTGAGGGCGCAACATGGGAGTCATATGTATGGTCTGCTGTTTATGGACCGCTGGATGCACCTGGTGGGGTCGGAGGGTGAGCGAGAGCTTGATTGGGGATATGATTGGAAGGCGGAGGCGTTTGGAGTCAATTAGATTATGTGCTTCGATGAAGAAAGTCATTCATATGGTACCTTTACGGGAGATATGTCATAGCATACCATTGGTGTGATGCTATCAATTAAGTTTTCCTGCACAGGTTTGTGTCCGCCCTGACCAGGCTACCACCATTCCCCCACCCTAATTGCTTACAGTCTGGACCACCCTTCTTGTTCAAAGCAGAAGTTAATATCACCACTCACCGTTCTACACCTCTATACTATGACATCACGTTCACCCTACTTTATTTAGAACTAGACCATATCCTGCATCCCATGTACTATAATCATCCATGGAGCCTCCTACCGCCATCATAGTCGGTACGTACACCCACACCTACAGTGCATCACTAACCCGACAGGTGCCGGCGTCGGCGGCGTGGCTGTTGCAGCGCGTCTAGCGAAGAAAGGCTACCGAGTGACAGTGGTAGAGAAAAACGCGGAAATCGGGGGCCGATGCTCCCTATTACATGACAATGGCTACGTGTGTCTCTGCATCCCCAAGGAACCCCACTAACATCCACAGCGCTTCGACCAAGGCCCCTCACTTCTCCTTATGCCCTCCTTCTTCCACCAAATCTTCCACGACCTCGACACGACCATGTCCGCCGAAGGCATCACCCTTCAGAAATGCAGCCCTAACTACCGCGTCTGGTTCCCCGACCACGACACCCTCGACCTGACCACCGACCTCCCTACCATGAAATCCCAAATCGAAGCCCACGAGGGCCCACGCGGCTTTGACAGATTCCTCCGCTTCCTCATCGAATCCGGCCGCCATTACAACCTCTCCTGCGAATACGTCCTGCACCGAAACTTTCCCAGCCTCTGGAGCATGCTCCGTTTGGATCTCCTCCTCGCGCTACCCTACCTCCACGCCTTCGAGAGCATCTACACTCGTATTAGCCGATACTTTCACTCCGAGCAACTCCGCCAAGCATTCACCTTTGCCAGCATGTACCTCGGCATGAGCCCATTTGATGCACCAGGGACATACTCCTTATTACAGTACTCCGAACTCGCCGAAGGAATCTGGTACCCCTTCGGTGGCTTTCGAACGGTATCCCCCCATTCCTCCCCCCTCGCCACCCCACTCTAACAGCCCTAGATCCTCGACGCCCTCGCCAAAATCAGCACCCGCCACAACGCAACCTACATCATGAACACCCCCGTCACATCCATCGAACTCACCCCGGACCAGAAATCCATCACCGGCGCGCGTCTCGCCACCGGAACCCTCCTCACCGCAGACATCGTCATCGTCAACGCTGACCTAACCTACGCTTACAACCATCTCCTCCCGCAAACACCCTACTCTAAAGCCCTACAACGAAAGCCAACATCCTGCAGTACCATCTCCTTCTACTGGGGTCTCGACACCACGGTTCCAGAACTCCAAGCGCATAACGTCTTCCTCGCAAAAGAATATCGAGCGAGTTTCGACACCATCTTCCAGGGAAACCGTATCCCCGAAGAACCGTCCTTTTATCTCCACGTACCGAGCAGAATCGATCCCTCGGCATCACCACCCGGAACAGATGCGGTGGTTGTATTAGTGCCCGTGGGACATCTTCCGAACCCATCTTCATCTACAGTTCCCTCTACCATTTCCTCAGAAACAATAAATACAATCCGTGCTAAAATCCTCACCACCCTCGCCAGACACACAAAAACCAACCTCACCCCACATATCCTCTCCGAGAAAATCGAAACGCCCTACACGTGGAACAGCAAATACAACCTCGACCGGGGCGCAATTCTCGGCCTCTCGCATTCGTTTCTCAACGTCATGTGTTTTCGGCCCGGCATTCGGCATAGAGATATTCGGGGACTGTTTTTTGTAGGCGCGAGTACGCACCCGGGGACGGGGGTTCCGGTTGTGATTGGGGGGAGTGGGATTACAGTTCAGGAGGTGGAGGAGTTTATGAAGGGGAGGAAAAGTACGAAGGGGGGTAGGAATAGGATGAGGTGGATGGGTATGGTGTTTGTGGTTATGGTGGGATGTTTAGTTGTGGGATTGGTGTTGATGATAAGATTGGGGGTGGAATGGGAGGGTTTGTTTGGGAGAAATGGGAGGATGGGTGTAGATGAGTTGTGAGTGTGTGGAATGGATGTGGTGGGTGGTGATGTGTTGTCTTTTGTGGAGGGTGTGGTTGAATATGGGTACGGTGTTTGTATATGCTTTCTCTTCGATGTGGTCTAGCATGGTAATTATAAGGACTCGTTTAGTGGTCGAGGTTGGTTGTTTGGGACGTAGTATACTTACTCTAGGAGTGTGGTCGTTGAATATATGGCTGTTCAGATCGTGACTTACTAGGTTTGTGGGATTTACCAAGATTATAATTGGACTGGCTGTACTATCAAATCATGAATATGATCAGAAACACAGAGTCAAGAATATCAACAAGCATGAGCATTCATGATTGACTAGGTCATCCGGTTGGACCGAGGCAAAAATATGAGTCTGATTATTATGGATCTACTTGTTGGGGATATTCGGGCAACTAAATCAAGAAAAGCAGTATTTAATCAGATATAAGTAAGCATCATCTAAGGGTATTAACATTATCTATACAGCAAGAATATACCACATACAAGGACTATATAGCCACAGGTCAATTACAGCAAACTCAACACACCAGCTACAGCCACCGCCACACTCATCGATCCCACCACCCGGGATCCCGCATTCTTACTGTCTCCAGTGCCAGTTCCCGTGCTGTCAGAACTCGAACTCGAGCTCGACCCCGACCCCGACTCCGAATTGCTTGCCGTGGTCTTAGACCCCGCCGTCATGTTCAACCCCGTATCCTGCAGATTATACAACACGGTATCATTACCCGACACTTCAATCGTGTTCGACAGGCCGCTGTCACTGGTATACACGTAGGACCTGTCACCCTCGACAAGAGCCCCGGACGGGTAATCGTAGCACTCGATCGTAATGTCCTTGTACTGGGCATAGAAGTAACCGTATTCCTTGATATCCGTGCTGTCCCAGTCGATCAGACCGCCAGCCCATTCGATCGTGCCGAGACCCTCGGCTTCAGAGCCACCAGGCCAGATGGACATTTCCAGCCGAGAAGGCGTCTGCGGGTACATGTAGACCCCGGAGGTGGCGTTGTAAGTCGAGTTCTTGGTCAGCGTGCGCATGACGGTGCCGTCGACGATCCATTCCAGGACATCGGGCTTCCAGTCAATCGTGTAGGTGTGCCAGTCGGCGAAGGTGTCATTGGGGGTCACGGCCGCGTTGCGTTCGTTGGTGTCTGCTGCTGTTAGATAGGAATCCGAATCAGAAGGAAAGGGGGCTCACAGTTTTGCACGCCTTGGAAGTAAAAGTCGGTCTGCACACTCGTCAGGTTGTATCCAACCCATTCGTAGTCAATCTCATCCGAATCGTCCGACATCAGGATGAAACCGGTGACGACACCCCCGGTGCGACTACTCTTGATCCGGGCCGACACCTTGCCGTACCAGATGTAATGGTTGAGGGCGAATAAACTGCCCGTGGTCCCATTGGGCATGGTCAACCACAGAGTCTCGTTCTTGATCTTGGGATAACCGCTGTACACCCAGTCATATTCGGTCGCGTTGCCGAGATATTGGTCGTACAGGATGGCATTGTCCAAGTTGGTGAACGAGTAGGTCTGGTTCTTGCAAATCGGCTCCGGCGTGCAACTATCCAGCGAGTACGATTCCAGCGGGTTGCAGCCTCCCAGGCAGTATGTTCCTACACCACATTGTCCACCTGGATGGTTAGCGACGGTCAATCATCTGGAGGATGGTCTCACTGTAACAGCAGGGATACTCCTCCGGACACTTGCTATCGGCACTGCAGCTCGGAGCCGAAGCCGAGGCGGTGACGGCAGCCAGACAGGCCACGAACCAAGCCGGGATGTGGCGCATATTGTCCGAAGTAGCGAAGGATGGGGTAAAACACTGCTGGGAGACGCGTACAGCAGATGAAACGGCAGTGGGTTTCAACGGGGTGCAGCGGGAGGCTGATCATATATTGGAAAATCCCGCAGTCTCTCCATCGGTCCTCCCGGGGAAGAAAAGGGGAACGTGTGGGACGGTGACCGGAGATATCGGCTGTGCAGTTAGCATTGGATAATCCGATAGCAGATTCAAGGTACGGCGGATCGGCTAACCAGTGGTGGCACTTGGCAGGACACCAAGTGGTCAGTTATGGCACGGAGCCCGCTGAGAACACGACGGGTCTCATCGCGGGTCAGCCCTGAGCCAGGACATGTTGTCTGCCACTCCACTGCAAAGACAACTGCAGCGCTGCAATGATTCAGGCACAGTTGGATCGAACAGCATGAATGGCAGGGGTCTGATACTGCAGGTTTCACGCCTGCGAGGCGACCAATCCGAGCTAGGCAGCAGGATTCAGGCTTGCAATTGTTGGTTCAAGCTTTGCTAGTGGCAGCACTAGTGCCGGTTACCCACTGCTATCTCAGGGGCATTGCGCGTCCAGTTGTCTGTTATCAGCGCGGTGACCAATATGATTGTGACGCGCGAACGATGAGGTCATTTGATTCTAGTGCATGGCATTGCCCAGTAGAATTGCCTGTAGCATGACCCTTTGCGAGTTCTCTGTCGATCCCGGGGATTGGGGGCAGGAAGCAGTCGAGATGCCGAGGATCCGCCGCAAAGGAATGATTCAGAATCTTCCGCGGGTGGGGCTCCTGCCGGCAATCCATTGGCTTTGACTCTCCCACATTGATTGTGTCTCACCAGCACGCTCAGCTCTGTTCCTGACTTTCTTCCTGGCAGGAACCCTGGCAGCTACCCTGGCAGGGCTAGTCGGCTAGTTCGAATGGGCGTCGGAGTAGCATGAACCATCCCAGTGGGTCTTACACACACATTGAAGGCCAACAATAACCAGACACTCAATTGAGCCATGCACCAATTCATCCTCGTCTCCCGCGTCAATGTTTCATTTTCATCATCGCTTTTGCAAAATCCGCCTGTCATTCCGACAGCATCCACAGCTTGGCAAAGCTTGTTTGCAGAGGGGAAAATCAAACCCCTATCGGGTTGTCTCATCCAGGGGATATACTTAGCCGTTGACCCAAAATAAATCCAAGACATGCTCGCTGTCTAGTGCGATTACCATAGGCAGCACCGAAAGCGATCGGTAGTTCGTCTTTGTTTCCTTTAATAGATTGGTTCCGTCCTTTGTTTGGGAGAATGACAGCACCATGGCCATGAGGATTGGATTGAAAGAGGAAGTAGGCAGCAATGGACAGAAGACTGTCATGTGAGACAGGGTTTCCTAATTTTGCGTCTGCTCTTCGAAGAGTACAACGGCCCGTCTGAGGCTGCAACCGTCTATAACGAGGTGAGGCCTGTCTCGACCAACGACATGAAAATCAAGTTTAGGGAACGGTGTCCTAGCACTAGTATCAATAAGAAACCAGAAATATACATTCAGGACATACACACTCACATCTATGGCCTCACGACCAGGGAGATATCCAATCATTATCAAAATTAAGAACGTCCAACTTCAACCCCGTAAAGATTGACCGCAGACAATCCATTACCCCGTCTACCGAATAACGGATCCCCCAATTGCTCCGCAAACATACCACACCTAACCAAAATCCCCCGCACTCATCAAAATATTTCTCCAACTCCCTGTTCTCCAACCCAACAAATCGAGCGCAACAGCAAGCCGACATTTCTGTCGCTATACCGCGCCAAATCCATAACCAGAACAATAATTTCATCTAACAGCTTCGCATAACTTCCCAGAAGACACCGCGCCTCCATAATCTCCCGTTCATACGGCAGATACGGAGCCTCGCTCACACAATTCTAAAAGACACCAAACAGAACAGCTCCATACGGAAACTTATACCCAGCGATCCTTCTTGACGACGACAAGAGTGTTTGAAAACAGGGCTCCGCCGTCCGAGGCCTCCCCTTGAAATTGTCCGTGAAATAAGACTCCGCCACAGCGCGAGCCAGAACAGGGCATCGTTTCGCAACATTCCTCCTCAAGATGTCCTCTCCAGAATGGTCTTTCGGTATTCCAGAAAACCCCTGATGCGCAAGATTTGAAATCTCATTTTCAAAATCCCTCGTACATCAGTACAGCATGTGCTGATCGACCCCATAACACGATAGTCATCCATAAGTAACTTCTCCTCTCCCTCTATATCGCTTACAGATTTCACAACAGGAAAGCGAAGCTAAAATCCATACCCAAATTGGTCCCCCCCAACACCCACTGATACAACCACACATCAATATATTCGCCATGCAACTATGTCACTTGGTGATTTGGAGATTATAATTCGGCGCTGTATTCACACGATAGAAATCCTAGCACAAATGCGCTCGACATTGGCGGGCGAAGGCATGGCCTTGTCGTTCGCGGAAAGGAAGGGCGCAGGGTCAGCTTATCTTGAATTCATTAAAGAAAGTTGCATTGCCGGGGTGGTGGTAGTGGTTTTTGAGAATATGTGGGTTTCATGGGCAGATGAAGAGATAGACTTGGACGTAGGGCATACTGGAGATAGAGCAAAGACAAGTAATAAGAAATAGATCGACATTTAGCATTGCGGTGGATACTTTTATCTGATATAAGCAAACGTCCGCGCTCGGTTCGGAATTGACACCCCCGTCAAATGATAGTAACTGACATGTCAGGTATAGCGTCCTGATTGATCTGACTTGCCTTGCACTGCAGAAGTCCCACACGAATATGGTAACTCGGGAAATCACTCACAGGGCTTTAAGAGCCAGCATCGGCACCCAGTGCTCGTCAGAATCTTCCTCAACCGCATCAGTCTCTGGTATTATTCAAACGGGTGGTTGTCTGGGAATATCTGGGAAGAAGAACAAACCTGTGATATGGGATTCTCCAGGACGATTCAATACCCCTGTGCAAAATTATATTGAGCATTGTGGAAGGTGATCGGATTTAGTTTCCCTTCATAGTACGCAAATAGGCGTGGACCAAACAAGCCACTTTTCGCATTTGAGCTCGAGTGGCCCACTATGACGAGCCATGCACTTTGGTCATATGCCTCCATTCTCACGACCTCGCGGTTCCAATCACGGCTATCGTTTTGAATGATGCACGGGGCGTCAAGCCAGATGGAGTAAATGTGGCGGCGTCGGGTGAGCGAGATAGCCTCTTGCAGCGTCGACAAAATGAGCTCCCATTCATTTTGCCGGGTGTGGATGTCGAAGTTCCGCTGTGGGGTCAGCAGGTTCCCCTGCGTTTTTCAGCATTACGACGCAGCAGTGTATGGGTTCCAGTCTCACATGATGTAGGTTCGTGCAAATCATTTTGTGCGAGTCGGAAGATCCGAAACTAATTACCCGCCGCGGAAGGTCATCAGAAGACTTTTGCGGCATTCTCGATGCCCTTTTATGCATGCCTGCAGCTAACGTGTATCTAGGCGACCGTTTCTTCCATGATTAACCCGTCTGACAGGTGAGTGCCGGTTCCTAGTTGTGGCAACGGAGTTTGATTTCCTGGAAGATTCAGCATTGGACTGATTAAAGCCAATAAAGCAGAAGCTACTTATAGAAGTGCCTTTCTGAGTAAATACATCACAAATCAGGTCCGGTAGGCTAGTAGATCGATATTCATTCCTCACAACCAAGTATAGTCCCCGTTGGGAACATGTAATCACGTGCAGCGCCGTTGCAAGATAATGATATCTCTCAGTTATCCAGCTAGCAACTGTCAAGACAACATGACAAATTTGACATCGGACTCGGAGTTCCTGAGGTCGTCGAAGAGCATAGGAACTCTGTCAAAGGACTTGGACACAGCCCTAGGTTGTAGATGGTAACAGACCGAGCATCTCCGCCATTGTTCCCTAGTATGGAAATAGGCCAGTTAATGAAGAGCCCAACTAATGTTATCAGGGCTGCAGATGCGAGACACACCATTCCTTCAAAATTAGTATCCTGTCCGGTAATGCATGTGCCGAGGCAGAGCAACTGTAGAAAGATGTGAAAGAGATAAAGAAGATAGGGATGGATAAACCAAGGGTAACCGGGGTTTGTCGACTGATTGATACTACCCGTCATATTGTGCCCGATTGCTAACCATAGCGAATTGGGCATCGTGGGAGGCCACTTGGTTCTCCACAATCATTACAAGTGTGCAATGGCTGACAATAGAGTTATCCATCATGAGACAAAGCAGTTTGCATAGACATGCTCGTAAGTCTGCTGCCGCATCACCACCGCTGCCCAAGATATCGTGCCAGGGGTTTGCACCTCCTACCTGGAATAGCAGCTACCCAATCCGATTTAGGAATTTATTTCTATAGAAAAGAGTGCCTACATAGTACTTACCTTGGAACCTGTTGCTGCCTAGGTTTCCTTGATTAGACCAGATTTGCCCATCACCAGTAGGGTACAGTGGTGAAGAATGTGGATAATCTCCCCGAGTACTATGTGCATAGACGCACTTTGAACTACGTGTTCGATGTGATTCCATGGATTTGCAAGTCCGGCTGTATATAGAACCCTTCGGCTTTAGTCGGAAGATGCCGATTATCTTTATCCGGTAACCCGCCTCACCCTTAGGATAGATTCTAGTACACTTCCATTAGGAGATGCATGGAATGTTTGGGGTTGAAGGTGCTTCTATCTTACAATGTCTCAGACATTGTATTCCTAAGCGCAATTCCATGGGAACTGGCGAGTCTATGGCCTGGGGCACTGTCGGAGATCTCCGCCTAACCCAGACAACGATGGCCTCAGCCCGAGGCGTCCGACACTACCTCATTGGCCCAACATTGTATGGTGACACGCTATAATCTGATGGTCGACCGCGGATGATGCTTGATGCTGCATTGGCATTCATCGGGCGAGTCCCCGTTGCTTGCCTACATACGTAGTACTTAGATGCTCTTGTGTCGGTTGAACCAGTGCAGTTCCAACTTCTTCTGCATGCAAGACGGGTAATTGCTGCCCCCTCATGATTGGATACTTCGGTGGGTCATTGAGATCAGGAGTGACCGTCTTTGTTGATCGTAGGCTGACTTGCCGTGCGGAGCCCAGCCAGCGATTGGCTGTACCATCGCAGTTATTTTCCCGAGCTGGAAAACAATCTCAATGGCGATTATAGAGTCGCGGCGATGACAAAGTCTGCGTACACATGCGACGTGCGCGGCATTCTCAGTAAGCAAGTTAGGATTGTCGTGTGGGGAAATCAGTTACCAAATATGTTCACCGAAAGGATACCTGTAGGACCGCATGCAACGTTGACATGGTCATATGAAACCAACTCAGGCTGATTGCATATCTTTCCAGTGCAGATCAGTCTGACTCTCGCACAGCTTACCTTCACCAGTGAACAGATCAATTCAAAGACTACTGCGTTTGCAGAAGGATGCGGAACCCTGCAGTACCCGGGTTAGGGCATCGGATTGGCTTCTTCAAGCGGAGTGTGCGGCATACAGAGGGCTATTGGACTGGTTGCGATGCTGACAGCAATCAAGCCAAATCATATGATAAGCGAGACGATTGAGAGAACTGGTTTTGATGGCCCGCGTGGCCGAGACGGAGATGATGCAGAGTGGGTCGTGAGGTGGTCAATGAGATTCGCCTATGGACTTCCTTCGCTGTGGTCTACCGATTTAGGGCGATGGAGAGCGGGGTCAGACAAGACTCCAGAGAAACATGGTTGCGAAAATACATCCCACGATCGAGTCTAGACTCCGTGCGCGTGGTTGGCGTGGGATGATAGACTTGTTTTCCTGACTCCACAGAAGGGAAGTGTTGATGTGAATGATAGTGTATTGATTGTCAAATGCCATACGATATTGACACACAACCCGTCATCAAAAGATAGCTCAGCCGGCGACGCATCTCGGCCACTAGGTGTGGCGTCGGGTTGCATCGGAAATCGGGATGTGAGGCCTGGCAGAGAGACGGAATAGCTGCATGGATGGCCGAGAATTAGCTTTGCAGCCAAGAAGCTAAGCACTGGACAGCCAGGGCTGACCCGATCTGGTTGCAAGTGCCGTCGGGAGGCACCCGGCAGCGACCGCACGGAGCATGACGTCGGGAATTGTACCATAGTACCATTTACTCTGTAAGAGTGGATGACGTTGGGTGGGTTGACATGCGAGCTGACCCTGCGTCATGGGGCCAGAAAGATCGCAGAGATGCTGGGGAGGACGCGGAGAAAGGACTGGGGAAGAGCCAGAGAACTGGAGAGACTAGCAGAGAGAGAACATAACTCCGTACACACCACGGAAGTAGTGGATGTGGAGGATGGCGGATGTGGCTTGACGTCACTGCTCACCGCCGGCGCTGGCTGGACGAGTACTACTCGTCCAGTACTCGTCCAGCTGCAAGGCTGCTTCCACTCTCTTCCTCGATGCATACGGACATCCAGCTGGGATCATTTCCGACATTTTGCCGGCTGAAGTGAAACCGACCTGGCAGCCACGCAATCAAAAACTTCATCTCTATCTCACACAGCATCCCGTCGGAGTCAACCCCGGGTGTTGCCGCAGTGGCCAATAACCCTTAACTCGGGTACTACTAGTACGTAGTGTGAGCCGGAGAATCAGGAGCCCCCGCCTCTGATTGGGACCCCAGACCTGGGCTGACGGGCCGGAACTATGACGCCAGCGCCGGGAGAAGATCTCTTCCGCCGAGTCCGACTGGATCTTATCAGGTTCTCTTAGCGAACAGCCTCTCGGGTTTCCGTATTGGGACAACCATCCTTGCCATCTGCACAGTACTAATGCAACTTCCTGGAAGCCCTCACGTCATGCTATGGATGACAGCCACGGACTTCACCAGAATGAAGGCCTCAGGAAGAACCATGTACCGGCAAAGGAGGCCATCCACGAGGGATCAGCGATCTATAAAGCGCTGGCAAATTCCACATCGGACTCAATCGTCACTCCAGCATCATCACCAACCCAATCATCCTCTCTTCTATTAGCCATTTGAGGTACTGATTGGTCTTCTATCATTCTATTCCATTCCCCACCCCCGCATGGCAGGATCCCCTTACTCGATCTAGTTTGTGTACCTGCTTATCACCATGACGGCCTCTGAGCCCAACCCCGAGAACGGCAACATTGCCAATCCCGACATGTTCGATGAGAAAGTTTCCGACAAAAAGTCCGGCAAGGCGGACCGCAGATCCGAATCGGAGGATCCCACTACCCAGCAGGCTGAGCATGCCTCCGACCCGACGTCCGGCAGTGATTCCGATAGTTCAAAGAAAGAGCGTCCCGATGGCAAGCGGGAGCTGAGCGAGGATGACTGCTACGACAAACTCGGCTTTTGCTTCCCGTGGTACAAAAAATGGACCATCCTTTCGGTGGTCTTCATGGTCCAGATGTCCATGAACTTCAACACCGGTGTGTACTCGGATGCCCTCACTGGTATCGAGAATGAGTTTGGTGTCAGCGCGCAAGCGGCCCGTGTCGGACAGATGATCTTCCTGGTCGCCTACGCATTCGGCTGTGAGCTGTGGGCCCCATGGAGTGAAGAATTTGGACGATGGCCGATCATGCAGCTCAGTCTATTCCTCGTCAACATCTGGCAGATTCCTTGCGCCCTCGCACCTAACTTTGGCACCATCGTGGTATGCCGCTTCTTAGGAGGTCTAAGCTCCGCTGGTGGCTCCGTCACCTTGGGTATGACGGCCGATATGTGGGAGATTGACGACCAAGGGTTCGCCGTTGCCTATGTCGTGCTCTCCTCGGTGGGTGGGTCCACCATTGGACCTGTCTTTGGTGGCTTCATCGGCCAGTATCTCTCGTGGCCCTGGGTGTTCTGGGTGCAGTTGATCGTGGGTGGCTTCACTCAGGCTCTCCACTTTTTCTTGGTTCCTGAGACGAGATCCTCCATCCTCATTGACCGCGAAGCCAAGCGTCGCCGCAAGTCCGGCGAAGACCCCAACATCTACGGCCCCAATGAATTGAAGGAGAACCGCTTGAGTGTCAAAGAGGTCTTGCGAATTTGGAAGCGTCCCTTTGAAATGTTTATCCGCGAGCCCATTGTGCTCTGCTTGTCTCTATTGTCTGGTTTCTCCGATGCCCTGATTTTCACCTTTACGGAATCCTTCACCCTTGTGTTCGACCAGTGGGGCTTCGATACTCTGACCAACGGCCTGGCATTTTGTGCTATTCTGCTCGGCTACATTATCGCCTACCTTATCTTCCTGCCGGATATCTGGCGACAGCGCAAGATCCGGAAGACGGAGGGCAATGCCGCCCGCTTTGCGGAGCGCCGCCTCCTCTTGCTCTTGTTCCTTGCACCCCTCGAGCCGATCGGTCTGCTGGGCTTCGCATGGACGTCCATCGGGCCCGCCTATGCACCGTGGATCGCCCCGTTGATCTTCGCTTGTCTGATTGCCATTGCCAACTACGCCATCTACATGGCCACGATCGACTACATGGTGGCTGCCTACGGTGTATACTCTGCCTCTGCGACCGGTGGCAACGGGTTCGCCCGTGACTTCCTGGCTGGTATTGCAACCATGTATGCCACCCCACTGTATGAGAACATCGGCGGCAAGTTTCACTTGGCGTGGGGTAGTACGCTGCTGGGATGTATTGCCGCCTTGGTGGCTATTCCGATCTACATTTTCTACTGGAAGGGACCGGAGATTCGACGACGCAGCAAGTTCGCCCAGACGCTGGCGGCCGATCGCGAGAAACATGCTGGCCGTCGGGCCAGTCGACTCCGCCGGGAGTCGCTGCCATATCCTGTTTAGCGTTTGGTCATCTGTGTGAGTGTATATATGATATCCCCTGAGGTACATGCATTTCTTCGAAACCTAGAATAGATTATACCCCAACTTCCAATGGATGTCATTATTCTCCCATATCAGTCATGCTGTAGTGACGTTGGTAATAAGATTTATATGTCCTGTCGAATGAATGCATTTAGAAGCACGTGCTCGTGCTGGTGTGATATCCCCGCAAATGACGACTTCTGGATTGGCTTGCGAAAGCCCGGATGAATATTTTCCCGCCATATTCGCATCCGTCCTGCAGGGATTGCGACATGGTGTTCCAATGGCCGGTATAGAATACGAAAGAATCCGTATATCTGCCATATAACGCACCATATTAGCATTTGACGTGATTGTGAATTATTAATTCTGACAAGCCCGGCATTAATAATGCTCATAGTTCCGGCTCGGAGACCCGAGCTGCGATACCGAGACGGCGGGCGGGGTCCTGATGCCCCTCTTCTCCACGCCTTCTTATACCCGCCAGGTCCGCACTTCTCCTGATCATCTATCAGTCAAACACAATCATCATGTCTGCCCCCAAGATCATCCTCTACACCAACCGCATCTGCCCCTGGGCACATCGCGCCCACATTGTCCTCGCGGAGCTCGGTCTCCCCTTCGAGGAAGTCACCATTGACCTGGACACTCCGCGCGAGCCATGGTATCTGGAAGTTAACCCGGTACGTTCCTTGTTCTTCCAAACTCAGCTCTCATCAACAAGCTAACGAATTCCTGTTTCAGCGCGGTCTCGTCCCCTCCCTCTCCTACAATGGCGAAATCATCACCGAATCCGCCATCGTCTCTCAATTCCTCGCCGACGCCCACCCCTCCCACCTCGTGCCCCCCTCCAACACCCCCGAAGGCGCCCTGCAGCGCGCCCGCATCGCCTTCTTCGCCGACACTTACGCCAGCAAAGTCGCGCCCCACTACAACACCGCCCTGCGTGGTGCCACCGCTGAGGATCGCAAGGCCGCGGGCGAGGCTTTCGTCGCGGCCATCAAGAAGGAGATCGAGCCGCTGCTGTACCCGGGCTTGGAGGGAAAGACACACGGGCCGTTCTTCGGGGGTAGTGACAAGCTGACCTTGGTGGAGGTGCTGTTTGGGTCGTTTTTGATCCGTCTGCACGCGTTCGCGAAGCCGGAGTATGATTTGTTGGATGCGGGTCTGTTGGAGTCGTTGGCCGAGCTGAAGAACTTTAGTCGCTGGGCTGAGGCGACGAAGGATCATCCTAGTGTGAAGGCTATTTTCCCTGAGAAGGTCGCTGCGGAGAGAACGAAGGCTAAGTTGGCTTCTGTGAGGAAGTAGTGGATTTATCTTCTAGTGGTTGAATGTATATCTTCGTTCATGTTTCAGCTTACGTTTCTGGGAGATTAGGATGTAGATGGACTATCCAAGATCAAATACTGGCATCTGGTTCATGCATTGGGGTATATGAAGATTAATGGACAGTTCGATGTGCACACAGATCAGGTGATCAAGATTGTCTTCCCGGTGATCGCTCCATCATCTCTTTGCTATCACCAACACTCATAATCCGGCCATGTCGTTCCTTTAATCAGCCCATTCAGTCCATCTATGCTAATCATACATCAATTTTTCGTTGAGAGCATATCGTATGTCCACACCGTGGGTAACCCCACCCCACAATCAAAGCAGTCAGATGAACCCCTTTGCTCTCACTTACTCTCACTTTGCAACCACCATCCACCATCCACACACAATCCACAAAGAGACCACCCCGAGCAAAATAAATGCCATGACATCAGCCGATCCTAGCATCAAGGTGGTAGCCACATACCGACCGTCAGCACCTCCCAGGATCCCCATCCACAAGACGAAGAATCCCACTTCCCAAATCTTCAGACGCAGTTTTGATTGCTTGGCAGCTTCCGTTCTCGATCTAGCAGTCGTACCCCAAGAGTCGTGAAGGATCGTCAGAAAGCTCCAGACCTGGATGGCAGGCAACGGGATATGATAGAACAAATTGGCAGGCAGACTCCACATCCACTTCTTTGCCGTTGGTCGATAGGGGTTACGAAGTGCGAGATAAGGATCGTCAGGACCAGTCGGTAGAAATAATCCTGCACGGAAAAGGATCGGAGGGGCAGCATCCGGAAACGAGGTACAAGACGACGGTGGCTGGCATGGCGAAGGCTGCAAACTGTCTCCGGAGGGCAGCGAAGAACAGAATGGGAGACTGCATCAGGTAGACGCCTGGTCGGTGGAAGCTTTCGACGTGTACTGCTCGAGCCCAGCGAACCTGCGGGGTCAACATGGTTCTATACGGTTCTGACTGACATACCTGTTGCAGCAACCATCTTCTAAATGTTGTAGGGGTCTCAGTGGCAGTCATCACGTCGGATGCAAAGACTACCTTCCACCCTTTCAACAAAAGGCGTGCCGTCAGGTGACGATCCTCATTCACCACCTAACGGGTCAGTATGGATGAGGACTGGGAAAGTACACTAACCATCCAATGTCCAAGCACACTCTGCTTGTACCAGCCGAGCAACTCTCCACTGACAGCGGAAAACCGAAAGGCAGCAGATGGTCCACTTTGGTAATCATTTGCGGCTGCGGCACCGGTGAATGACCGTGCCAGATACAGTTCGTTGAGGTAGACAGCATTTCCAAGTTGGGTTATAACCGTTTCGTCTCGATTATGGATGGTTAGTGCCGTGCTGGCACCCCCAATGCATGGATCTGCGGCACATGTTGCCATGGTGCGTGTCAGAGTGTCAGGCATCACCATGGAGTCCGAGTCCGACGTCCACAGAAATTCGATATCGAGGATGTCTGAAAGAACCAAGGAAATGATAAAGGAGGTAAACATAACACCTTTCTTGGTGCATGTGTGGCTGGCTTACACAGAGCCTGGTGACTGCTCCATCGCCGACCAGTTTTATGCTGTTCCTCTCCAGCGCTGCCTTCACAATGGAACAGCATTGGGCGATTATTTCTGCATCTGGTGTCTGGATCGACCGTACTCGGTCCATCTGCATGGCTATCTCTGCCAAAGGTATATCCAGATGCATCATGGCGGACCTTTCCGGGTACAGCGGTTGCAACAGAGCAGCCAAGGAAGTTTAAAGTTTGTCGAGTCAAGGACACCAATATCTGGCCAGAGTGAACGCCACTGTGCGGCTTCAAGGGCTTGGGAATGTAGTACATGATGCAAGGAACTGTGAAATGGCCCGATCGAGCATACGACAGTCAGATACAGGCCCCGTTTCTCTCATATACTCAGACATCCTGGGGTGAAGTATAAATCCGACCACGAAGCCCTCCATGGCAATGCAAACCGCTGCTGCCGGCATGGCTATGACTATCCTCGCTTTGGCGCTGGAACATGGCATCTTAGGGAGCACTCATTCTAGTGCTGATGCCAATACGTCCGGCCATCCAGTTATGTTGCTCGCCTGTTGTTGTATTTGGTGTTGCGTGAACATTGCCGTAATGAGGCGCTGCTTAGTGAGATGATCTTCACGCCGAGATCTGATACGCGGCCTGATAAGGGTGCTAGGGTGCAGATCATGCATTCCGGTTATGTAGCAGCCAGCAAGGCTGTCGCATAAGCACTATGAACCGTGTCCTCTACATCTCGATGCTGTGAGCAATACTCACAGCCGGCAGATCGAGTCTGTGTCCTAGTATAGACCCTGCTGTCTAAGTACATGCGTTTGTCGCAAAGGATCTATACTATGCTAGCGAGCGGCGACAATCGGAGTGGATTAGCAACAAGACAAAGTGTTGTGATGGCTGATACACGATACTGCGTCATTGATCGATCGCACTGGCCCACATATGTTCATCTAGGCCGACATCAGCTGGGCTGGAGACCCATTCAGGCAATCACAACCCCGCAAGAACGGGAGATGTGCCCTTGTTACCCAGAATGCACAGCATGTTCGATGGCAGTGTGATTATTTACTGCCTAGTCTTATCTCATCGTGGGGTAGAGGTGCGGTAGGGAATTTGGTGTGTTCCCGCTTGAATGGTCACTGGATGCTTCCATGCCACTAAGACGCCCAAAATGGACAACAAATGCAATGTTCTGGCTGCAGGATCCGCCGTACTATCCGTTACTGGTAGGATTCCGTCGCTAACCCTGCAGTTCGGGATTTGATCCAGAGGCAACTCCTTGGACTGCACTAAACTCTGTCGATCCCACAGGCATGCCGGGCGCTCATGGATCCCGGTCCGCAGCGATTCCGTTGTTCTGGCCGCGCAATTCTGATGCCACTTGACCATTCCTCTTTCTCACCTTCTCAGACCCCTCGTTATGGCATTAACAGCACCAGCCACCGGCCGAGAACATTGGCTGGATGGCCTTCGTGGCATTGCAGCCGCCATCGTGGCCTGGTTTCACTTCACTGTGTGTGAGATGGGACCCCCTTACCGGTCCTTTTGGTCCACTCCTGCCGAAGACAATCGACGCTGGTTCCAGCTGCCACCCTTTCGCCTGCTCTTCGCAGGTCAGGCCATGGTCCTGATCTTCTTTGTCATATCTGGATATGCCGTGTCGATCTCCATCGTCCGACTCCGCGAGGAAGCCCCCACCCACTTCTATCGAAAACTGACCTACTCCGTTTTGCGCCGCGGGTTTCGGCTTTATATTCCCGTCCTGGTCTTATGCCTTCTCTCCCATGCGGCTCTTTACACTGGGCTCATGGACTGGACCCCCGGTAACCCGAAGGAGGGATGCCCTGGAGCGGAGCCTTGATCAGCACTGGGGGCTCATCTCCGCTGTCTGACCATGACCTTTCTGGCGGCCCTCGATCTTAGTGGGCCCTTTTACGTGACGGGGTATAACCTTCATCTATGGACGATCTCGCATGAGTTCCGATGCTCGCTGGGGATCTACTTCGTGATCCTTGGCCTCGCGTCCGTCAAGGATCAGGTGCGGCTGGTGAGACGCAGACTTTCAATGCCAAATCCAGAATCCAGAATCCTCTCTTGCTATGGAAATCCAGGGAAAATGGAATGGTATATTGTAATGGGGGATAGTAAAGTGTCTAGGTCTCCTCCGTGGGAAATATTCTCTCCATAAGTGTCTCTCTATCTTATCTGCGAGGAGATATGTATCATCCAAGGATAGAATGGTGTCATGTTGGTTCTGACAATGGCAAGCTGCTCTGCTCTAGATGATGCACTCTTCATGGTAACTTCTCAGGCTGATCATGTATTGTGGTACAAAGAAGTGACCATAACAATAGAAAAAGAAAATAAAAAAAGGATGAAGTGGAGATGGCTTGACTCAACGGAAGCGGGCGGTAGCCAGGAAGGGGTAGCGCCCCCAATGGGCTTGGGAGCCCGCACCTGCTCTGTCCGTGGGGAATTGGGGGTGACTGTGCCATTCTAGTGCTGGATTTCGATCCCAAGATAGCCATCGTGTGTCATCTAGTGCCGATGATTATTCGGTTGACATTCAATCGGAATCCTGCCCGTCATATGGATGACCCTGCCCCGAGGATCCCGCGCATGGATAGCCACCAACTCTGACTCATCAGAACCCAGTTCCTTGTCCGCGGGGGTAGGAAATTTGAGTAGATACGGTCGAAACCCATCTTGGAGGTGATTGTGCAGCACGTGGAAGAATGGCTTGTACAGGGTAATGGCAGCTAACGCTAGTGAACAGCTTGTTTGTTCGAGTCGGGGGAGCATATCATGGAGGAGGTACGTGGTGATGCGCTGGTCCGGGGAGGCGCTGCTGGCGGTCCATAGTACCCAGATAACGGTTTCCTCGTATGGACTGAACACAGCTGGATCATTAAAGTCGAGTCCGGCCATGATGCGGAGCACGAGGTAGGCCCAGGGGTTGATGGGCCGGTCGGGTTCTGCTGGGCTACCAGATTGGGGGATGGCCTCATCACATAGCAACAGCCGAGCGGCAGCATAGTAAAGGCAGCTCACGGCGATAGAAGAGGTCTTGAAGTACAAGGGCGGCATGGTTGCATCCAGCACGGCATTGGCAGGATGGTCCTGTGGATATTGGATGGCGTCGACAGCGGCTTCTAGAGGCATTGAGTCGCGCCAGGCATCGAGTAATCGTCCAAGGCTCTGAACAGTATGCTGCACGTCTTGTATAGAGAGAAAGTTCTCAGGGTTGGTATCATCATCCTGACGGACCATCTCGGGAAAGTTGGCCCCATACCAATCTCGAGCCCGCTGCATAACCCTATCCATCTCCTCCTGACCCATGCAGTACACCAGGTTTAACCGGGCATGGATGGCACATGCATCGCAGTACAATCCGTATGCAGTACCTTTCCGATCTGCAAAGGCCTGCGCCACTGTCCGAACGGGATAAAATTTCTTTTCCAGCTCCAACATTCGGAATGGGAGCTTGTGAGCTTCCCAGTAAGCGTGTAGTTCCGCCCACCCGCAGAGCAGCGATCGACCAGCAGCATTCAGGGAGATCTCTTGAAAATGAGAGGTCACAATGGCTTGAGCACCTTTGTAATGGGTATACTGTCCGCGTGGGGAGCCCGATCTGCGCTCAAACAGACAGCAGAGAGTTACTGCCACGAGCCGCTCCTCGGGCTGGCAGCCGACATTCTCACCATGCAACATTTGGATGGCTGTATTGTATAATTGGACCCCGCTCGCAAGATGGTCGTCACTGTAGGATGCCTTTTTGAGGAATGTCCTGCCTCCTTCCTCCCAGACCTGGTCGTGCGAATGAGCTAGGTCTGAGGCCGCCAGAGCCAGTAAAGCATTGCGAACCAGGGGCTGGGCTCTGAACTTTTCAACGCTAGGCACTATCGCTGCAGGCAGCCGCGTCTTCAGACAACTCGTATAATGTGCCAGATGGATGCTTTCCTTTGGTTCGACCATGCCACGGTCATTGGCGAAGGAAGAGCCCGTCGAAGAGATGGCGCTCGTTTGATCCACTACCGGGCTTCCTATCACCTCGTCGCTAGTCAGATCGCCAGATTCGCAACAGACCTCGCTTATTGATCGGCCTGGGCCTGAAGATTGCCCATTGTTGCCGGCATCGCCGCTACTGCGCGGCGACTCTTTCCGCTTGGCTGATGCTGATTGCTTCGGTACCCCTTGGTTTTTCGGGGTAGCAGTACGGAACGAATATCGCGGCGTGTACCCTTCACATTGGAGGTTCTTCCGCACGCAGCGAAGACACTGTGGTCTGGTCTCATCGCACTGTCTTGGTTAGAGAAAGAATTCTACAGTGAGAGGTCAATACCTTATGATGACGAGCACGACAGGTATAGCAACCGGTTCTTGTTCGGACAATAGGTGTTTTTCTGGCGCGTGGTGGCGCGGGTGGGTACATGATGAGTGAAGTTGGAGCGAACAGGCCGCGGGAACATCCAGGGGAAGAAGAGCGTTCTAGTTCCCCGCTAAGGATTAGTCGATGAGCTAGCAATACCCGTAAACCCGTGCCATTTTATACACTTATTGCGATGATCAATTAGGCAACAGCCAGACTACATTGACAATTGAATGACCGATGGAGGTACTCTTCATCTTCTGAGGAGACTAGACGAAATTGATTCGGAAATCATACCCATGGCGCACCTTACTGTGTCAGCCTAGCAATCCGCCCAACCAGCACATACCCCACACTATATAAACATGGGACATCGGAATTTATTCATTTCAAATAGCGAGGTAACAAATTTCTTTCTTTTTTTTTTTATATCTTCCGGCATTTCATTCTTCCAAAAAGAGCTATTCAATGCTACTAACTATTCCAAAATCCACCGATGCCATCTAATCAGCGATGAATGCACATAAATTACAGCACATTGACGGCGAAGCTATGTATCAACCATTAAGCCCTAGCAGTGTTGTGATAGCTCTGACAGCGATGCAATACTTCTACATACAAATATTAGATCCTTGCTATTGAGTATCTGTGGACAAAATGTATATAATAAAATACTGAGGTATTCTCGCCGACACCAAATCTAGCCCATTAAGTCCCCCTTCCTTGCCCGCTGGAAGAGAAGACTTCGTGATAATACCCAGACGCAATAAGAACGGCATGAGCGGTACACCCTAGACGAGGACTGGGATATCCAACGATCGAGCTAAGAGAACACGCAAATACTCAGATCCATTCTACCCTGACAACACGAATATTACATCAATTATATAATTGCGCGACACTATACAAAACCACTATAGAGAAATACATACAACCACCCTCCCCTAAAACCCACACTAAATACCCACCTAAGAAATAACCGTCCCATTCCCTCCCAAAGTCTCACACTTCCCAGGCAAGGTAATCACCGCCCCCTCCCCCCTCGCCGCATCGGTATGATTATACGTCGGATTCAACGCCATAATCTGTCCCACCGTGGTCCCCGACTTCTCCGCTAAATCCTTATACGTCCCGTAGGTAAACAATAACGGCTCAACCGTACACCGACTGGGACTACACTGCGGCACTTTCAGAAAGTTATCCACTTGCACAGGTGTATCGGGGTCTGTGACGCCGCCTTGCGCGGTGGCGGATAGGGCTTCAACCGTGATGTTGAGCTTGAGGGCGATGTAGCGGATCGTGTCGCCCTCCAGGGTGTAATAGGCGTGAGGACCGCCGGCGACACAGTCGGAGTAAGTGTTTGTTGGGTTGGGGAGGATTAGGCAGGTGGAGTTGTCGGGGGTGCAGGTTTCAGGGGGAATGAGGAGTTCTTCGCCGGTGAGGAGGGGGAGCATGGCGTCGGCCATGCGGTTGAGGCGTGCGATGTCGCAGATGCCGCGGGAGACGGTGTGGGAGATGCTGGTCATGGTGTCGTTGGGTTGCACGGTATAGAGGCCGACGGTGCTGTTGAGGGTGCGGTCACAGGTTGGGGCGGCTGCTGCGAGGGCAGCGAGGGATAGAATGGAGATGGGTCGGAAGTACATGATGGCTGAAATTGAAAGAGTGACGGGGGTATGCTAAGCGAGCGACTTTTGAGGTTGATGAAGATGGTGGATATGAAATTGGGAGATTGCCGTTTTATAGGCAACCTGGATTCCATCTTTTCCATGGTCTGTTGCGCGAGTCTGTAATCAACGGGCAATTCGCAATCCGACCCGTCAAGCAGCGATCATGACGAGTACAGTGCACTTGGTGTCACAGATATGGAGTACCTCATACGCGTCAGCTTGGACAAACTCCAGTGGACCTATCAGGGAGACAGCATAGGGCCTGCGGGCTCGGAGATAGCCCAGGGACGCCCCGCAAGGGACGAAGATCCCATCCCGTACCGGATACTGCCGCAGTCTGGTACAGCTTGCAATAGCAACTTGCATACTGGTTGCTGCAGAGATGTACCAGTAGAGATAGTGGATCATGGGGTCGACCCGTAGGAAGTCTGGTGTATGCTGATCTGCAGATACTGACGGGATCATAAACTTCTGGTTACGCAGGAAGCAGGAAGATTGTGAGGATGGTTATCTCCGAACTTTCCAGGCAGCCATAATGTGTACTCTAGTCCTCATCTATATTGTTATTCCCCTGGTCTAAGGCATCCACCCCATTCCAACCAGCCGCGAAGACTAGAGCAGGTTGTTCAACAAACCCCTGATCATTACTGAGGTAATCCGCCCCGTGCCAAACCAGGTTGGAACGAGAACAGGACCTCTTTTACTCGACTCTCGCGATATAGCAATCGATCCCTGTCGAATCAGATGTCCCAAATCTGACTAGCTCCTGGTCTCTTCCATCCCATATCAACCAACTACCAGTATCGGAACTATACAGCATTGAATGCCATGATGCTCATCACAGCGGCCCACTGAACTCTTCCTATTCAAAGTCTTCTCGCATAAGCCGGTAAGCAAGCGAGAGATTCCCCACGTTTTCTGCAAAGATCGCCCCGCTGCAGTTGATGGTATTCCGCCGCACCTGGTTGGCGCTAATCCTTCAATCCGAAGCTCGGGTCACGGCTCGCAAACGCCCCCCGAAAACGGTAAACTCCGAGCAGACACCTGGATCGGCATCCCGTAGTGCAGCAGAAGCAGCTAATTTTTAAGCTCTATTTCATGACAGTTGGTCTTGTAGAATATCCATTGGCCGGATGGTGTAGTTGGTTATCACATTTCGTTTACATTTACCCAATAAATGTTGTACCGAAAAGGTCCAGGGATCGAGCCCCTGTCTGGTCATATTTTTGTTTTTGAGCAGCTGCCCCAAAGCTGTTGAGTTGTGTATCTAGGACGATTTGAGTGTGCAATCGTATTTAAATGGGGGGGTTTTTTTTTTTAGTAAAAGAATAAAAAAAAGATCTCGTCTTGGTGTTTCGAATTTTGAATATCCACCTCATGTTTGGGGGCGACCGTCGCTAAATGCATAACGGGCGTTCATTCAGTGGGTAAGAGGTAAGCAGATGTAGTTGGCCTCTGTCCACGGATGGCATTGTTGTTTTCGACAGAAGGATATCATCACGATAATTGTCAAGAATTAGTCCTCTCAAAGAAGTCCCCCCGTAACGAGACATATATTTGATGACTTTTGCAGCCAACGCAACAGCCCTG
The DNA here is from genome assembly GCF_003184845.1 of Aspergillus ibericus CBS 121593. NCBI lineage: Eukaryota > Fungi > Ascomycota > Eurotiomycetes > Eurotiales > Aspergillaceae > Aspergillus > Aspergillus ibericus. Next base: position 30,696 of record NW_020292196.1, read on the forward strand.
GTCAACTAGCGTCTGTTATACAGCCTGCCACTGACAAAACTCGTCCAACATCGTGGTCTATCTTTCAAAAAGGCATCGGAGCACGTAACTCAGCCTGCCCTAATCACTGGTGGCGATTCCATCTTTGGCACTCGGTTCTCATCTCATTTTACTGTCGGAAATTGATCCAGTCTGTATTCTAGCTTTAGGAAGCATACACATCAACGTGTCTTTCAGCATGACAATGTGCTGACGGAGTACTGCACTAGCCTGATAGACATATATATATTTAGAACCAATAAGGTTCTGACCAGGAACCCCTGCGTTTGCCGCGACCAGCACAGACCATCTGCATATCTCTAATACCTTGAATTCTTCAAGTCTGAGGCGGCGGCTGCAGCTGCAGCTACATTCCTCCAACATACCCTCGAGTGTCCTCGAGCGGCCATCGGAGACTTTGGGGCAAAGTTCCTCCGATGCTGATTAATCTCGGCTGGCGTGGGGTCCAACTGCCGAACTAACAGTGGGGATAGCCTCATCTCCACCACTCACAGCCCGGATCCAACCCCACGAACCTTGGAATCACGACCACCCACGAGTCAGGCCACGGCTGCAGCCACCCTCAGCCACCAAGTCGGAGACTTCGCCCGAAGCGGCAAAGACGTTCCTAGTCGGCGACTGGCGATCAAACCATCTCAATATCAGTGATCTCCACCCTGGATTTCAAAGCAGCTTCCACTGGTTTCGTCGGGTTCGATCCGGTATAAATGCCACCCTGCGCATCCTCAACTTCACTACCATCTGTACACCCATACCACTGCATACACCCCATCATGACCGTCACCAACCTCGTCAACACCCCCGCCCCGGGCATCTCCTACTTCACCCCGGCTCAAGATCCCCCCGCGGGCACGGCCGCGAACCCGCAAACCAGCGGCAAGCCGGTCCCGAAACTCTTCCACCCTCTGACCATCCGCGGCGTCACCTTTCAAAACCGTCTCGGCGTGAGTCCCCCTTCTTCCTTCCCTCTAGCAATACCACCATACTGATGATCTCAGCTCGCCCCCCTCTGCCAATACAGTGCCCAGGATGGCCACATGACCCCCTACCACATCGCCCACCTGGGCGGCATCGCCCAACGCGGCCCCGGCCTGATGATCATCGAAGCCACCGCCGTGCAGCCGGAGGGCCGCATCACCCCGCAGGACGTGGGTCTGTGGCAGGACTCACAGATCGCTCCGATGCGCCAGGTGGTCGAATTCGCCCACTCCCAGAATCAGAAGATTGGCGTGCAACTCGCTCACGCCGGCCGCAAGGCTAGCACCGTTGCCCCGTGGATCTCGGGTACCGCGATGGCCACGGAGGATCTGGACGGCTGGCCGGATCGGGTTCTCGGCCCTAGCGATATTCCGTTCGCTGATACGTTCCCGAAGCCGAAGGCTATGACTGCGGCCGATATCGCTCAGTTCAAGGCCGATTGGGCGGCTGCTGTGAAGCGGGCTCTTGCGGTGGGGGTGGATTTTATTGAGATTCATGGTGCTCATGGATATTTGATTTCGTCGTTCTTGTCGCCCGCCGCGAATAACCGGACTGATGAGTACGGTGGTTCGTTTGAGAACCGGATTCGTTTGCCGCTTGAGATCGCCCAGATCACCCGTGACGTTGCGGGCCCTGACGTCCCCGTCTTCCTCCGGGTCTCGGCCTCCGACTGGCTCGAGGAGACTCTCCCCGAGCAGAGCTGGAACCTGGAGAGCACGATCAAGTTCGCTCAGGAGCTCGCCAAGCAGGGCGCGATTGACTTGATCGATATCAGTACCGGTGGCGTGCACGCCGCGCAGAAGGTCAAGTCGGGACCTCTCTTCCAGGCCCCGTTCGCGGTGGCGGTGAAGCAGGCGGTTGGTGATAAGTTGCTGGTCTCGGCGGTGGGTGCCATCACGAATGGTCGTCAGGCGAATGATCTCCTCGAGAAGGAGGGATTGGATGTGGCGTTGGTGGGGAGAGGATTCCAGAAGGATCCGGGGTTGACGTGGACGTTTGCGCAGCATTTGGATGTGGAGATCTCCATGGCGAGTCAGATTCGCTGGGGATTTACTCGACGGGGCGGGCGCGAGTTCATTGATCCGAGTGTTTATAAGCCGTCGATTTTTGATGCGTAACTAGACTAGATAGACTCATAGATAGCTGTTGAGCGGCTAATGCTTAGATCCCACTGACCGATGGGTCGTTCTGACCCTGGTGTCAACATTCCATCCCTTATACATACGGAGTACAATACACATAACCATCCAATGCACCATTCCCGCAATTAACAATATAAAACATAGCCAGCACAATAAACCATATTTCACATCTATCAAAAAATACCTCCCCACCACACCTCGCTGCACACCCCACCCCCATTCATGCAAAAGAAATTAATTAAGTCCCGGCGTCTCCCCCACCCGAAACACAAACTTCACCGCACTCGCCTTCCCCTCCTTCAAATCCCTCATGGCGGCCTCCACGCCCACTAACCCCCCCTCACGAACCACAAACGGATGTCCCGAGAACACCCTCCCCTTCCCGCCCTCCTCCTCCCGCGCCAAGGCACGGCTAAACCAGCGACAAAACACAAAACACAGGTCTCGACAATCGACCCCGTTCTCATTGCCATGGGCCGCACTGACCCACGTAGTTGATGTGAGGATGGTGGATGGGTAGGGGTTCGGGGTAGGGATGGGGAGAACGGTATCTACCTTTCCTGTCCCATCATCAGTGATCACCTGCTTGATGGTGGAAATACTCGTCTCCGACACAATCGTATCCAGAACATTCCTCAATACCAGTCCCCCCTTTTCTTCAGAGGAGGATGGGGTAGAGGAAAGGATGGATTTAATTTCCTGGACGGTAGCATCGATACCATTACGGTAATCAACTACCCTATCGCCCTTAGTCTCATCCAGGAGACTCTCCACGTAGGGGGATCCCGCGCCGGGCGATGGCGATGATCGGGTGGATGTTACTCGCGCGGGCGAGTTTAATAGCGAAGGAGCCGACGGCGGTACTCCCGCCGTAGATGAGGAATGGAGTTGGGGTGGCGGTGGCAGATGGGGGAGACCAGGGGGTCGGGAGGGCGTGGCGGTAGTAGAGGGAGATGACGGCTGTTAGGGCCGCGAGGGGGATGGTTGAGGCTTCTATTGATTATTAGTACGGAGTATCGTAATCTTGGTCTGGATGATGCAGGGGGTATGTTGGGGG
>NW_020292197.1:0-2571 GCF_003184845.1 Aspergillus ibericus CBS 121593
CTCATTCGCTGCCGCCGCCTTGACCACCTCTTCAGGAACTGGTAGCTTGTCCTGTAGACGCTGCAGGAGAATGCTTGTAACAATAATTCCGCAGGGTCGAGGATCCCGTGCTGCAACTGTGAGCACCTTCTGCCAGGCATAGGGGGACTCATGCTTTTGCCACAGAACTGCCTCAGCTGCAGTTATCAAATCCCCGGAGACTATGCCGTCACTTTGCGAGAGAAGAAAATTAGTATCCACGCCTTTTATCCTGCCCTTGAACAGTATATTATCCAATGCTCTTTTCCCAGTTTCTCCCAGTTTCAATAACTGCATGGCAGCATCTACCATAGCAGTCGTTGTATAGTTCAGTCTTCGCTCAGCTTCACAATGTTCTTTAGAATACTTTGGTGTAATCTCAGTAAGCTTTGATAGGCATTCCCCATCAGTCTCATGTTCCGGCTCGGATACCTTCCAGTCCATGAAAATATCACACAGACCATGCGCAGAACAGTTTTCACGGACCGTCACATCATCCTCGGTAATCTGTACCTGTTGCTTAGGTCTCACCACAGGTGTTACCACCGTGTAGTAATCAGCACATAATCTGAGTACACTTGGCTGTGACAGGCCTTCAAGAAGACAGATAATATCACCATCTTGAAGTAACTCTCCAGAAGCTTGTAAACTCCATTCAGCCTTCCACTTATCACGATATCCCAGCTTCTGGCAAGTTTGATTGAAAGCAACTTTGAAAGTTTGTTGACTGTCATGTAGAGAGTCGCTGGTTGAATAGATATAACCCAAAATCCATCCTTTACCTTTGATAATAGCTGTTTCTGACCCATAACATATCTCCACAAAACATTTCGGAAAAACATGTTGTGTGACTCGCCTGAAGACCTCATGCCATGGAATCTCATAATCTGGGACCAAGGCAGCACTATCCGAGTCTGAACTTAAGCCCAGCAATGCATAGATCTTGTCGTGCTGTTTAGTTGCCTTGTGACTCCGGTACATACTAACAAGTTCACCAATCAAAAGTGTAGCAGTGGAATGGCAATCGTTATAAGACCGGAAAGATGCACCTCGGATAAGAAAAGAGACCGGGCTTATTCTGGCCATGAGTGTGGAAGAAGGCTCCAGATTATCTAGGCCCTTACAAAAATTATAACCGTTGATCTGAACAGTACCACACATGATAGAAATAGATTGAGCGACCCCCACTTCTTGCAGCACCTAAGACGGGTTATTAGCACCCTCACTTTTATTCGATAGGATTAACCTACCCAGATACGGCGAAACCAGTCTCGTTGTAACAACTTCTCACATTCCTCACGGACTTTTCCTCCTACTCGCACTGAAATCTTCTTCTGTCTGCCGAGAAGACCAAGTTGAAAAAGTGCTCTATCCCCGTATTCCTGACTCTCCCCCAGCCAGACAACAACACGTCTGGCTTGTGCATAGATCATCCGCATGCGCGGGATCTGCTTGCTCTTCTCACCGTCATCATCCTGATTTATGCTTATCGCATCAATCCATAGTATTCTTTCCAGCTGCTTGCTTCGGAGATGCAACAATGCGGTGTGAAGACTTTCAGTAACAGGGAGCATATAGCCATCGAGGATGATTGAACGAGATCTGATTGAACTTCCCCAAACATAGGACAGCGCCTCATAAAGATGCACCTCACCTGGTTGTGATAAATGGTAGTTGAAAAGCTCGCATTGGATCAAGGCATCTTCATCCTTGTCTGGCAAAAGGCGAATCATTCGTGTGTATGACTTCTGTGGAAGTGGTGAGTAAGTAAAAGAGGGAACAACCATATTTGAACCTTGTTCATGTGTTGAGGACATCTCCCAAGTATGTATAATAAATATATATTGGCCCTAGATGATGTCGTCCAGATTTATCAACGAAGCTTGTGCAGTTTCACAAGGTATTCCACGGGACGTTTCAAACAGGCCAGAAGATGTGAAGGCAAAAGCGGGGTATCCTATAAATAGTCATAAGAAAATGTGGGACTGATATCTTAAGTAAGTCCGAGCCGTGCATGTAACTCGAAGAGATCAGCTCTACCCCCCTTCGACCGGCGACAAAAAACAGCTCCGCTGGCATGCATGATCAAGTGTTAAAGACTAATTGTGGTGGAAAACCTAAGCGTGTTCTTTCTTTCAAGGCACAGTATCTTAATGAGCTGGCACGGCTGAAGGACAAGGATTTGCCAGCTCGCCTTAAGCCAGCCACAGCCATATCTGCTATGTGATTGGAAGATAGAGATTTCCGAAATGTCCGCCATTGCGGCGATCGGCATCTCAGTCTTGGCTTTTTCACCTGCGTGACAAAAGAGAGAAAAGCGTTTCCAGGATACTAGAGCTGGTATATGTTGCAGAGAAATACTGCGGCGAGCTCTCAGTCCCTGCACTTTTCTTCAAATCGTGTCTACGGCCAGGGTAATAGGATCAGCCGAGGAGCGTGGCCGCGAAGAGAGGTTCGGCGGGCTTACATCGGCCCGAGACCGGGGGTAACAACAAAGCCCGTGTCACGGAGAGTTCTGGCATACAATTCGCAGATAGAGGTGTGTTCAGGTAC
>NW_020292197.1:4711-31656 GCF_003184845.1 Aspergillus ibericus CBS 121593
ATCCGATCATGCAGCTGCTGCTCAAGCATCGTGGGGACAAGCTACCAGTTCCTGAAGAGGTGGTCAAGGCGGCGGCAGCGAATGAGGAGCAAGGATATCCGATCATGCAGCTGCTGCTCGGGCATCGTGGGGACAAGCTACCAGTTCCTGAAGAGGTGGTCAAGGCGGCGGTGGCAGAGCAATGGAAGCAGCCTACATAGTTATGTGGCAGCAAATTTTTTTTAAAATCATGTCATCTATCTCCCATATTTTCTAACCTCTTTGCAAAAGAAGGGCCTGGGATGGCAAGGGTTTATCTACGGTTGTCGTTGGTTACGAAGAATTGTCCAGGGCTTTCCGGGTGATTGCGTAAAATTTTGTCAGTTTGCCACTTAACATTATGTGTCCGGATATTACGGGACTGTGTTTCACTAGCATGACATCACGTTGCTGCGGTGTCGTTTGATTTCCGGGCAGCGCTATACCATACGTAATCGGACAACGAAGCGGCGCGACAACGAGCCGCCGCTCTACCTACCAAATATGTAACGATCAATCAAAATCAAAGCAATTCAGCATTATATAGATGAATATATATGATTAAAATAAAAATTGACTTTATGTAGATATTCAACTAATTATAAATTTTTTTATTATAATTACTGTAGTATAATAGCGAGTAATAAATATTTTCTATTATCTGCTTATCTTAATATCAAAAACTGCAGTATACACCTTTTTCATGGCAAACTGACCGTAACTAAAGACTTTACAGGTAAGTACTAGTCTTCTATCTTAATAAATTTTCTTACTATGTTTAAGTAGCTTCAATTCTGACTGAATTTAGTAAGATTGAATATTGTATATCTTCGAGATATACGGCGGTGAGGGTCACCGACGGCTCGTTGTTATTATGTAATCTATTGCGGCAAGGATGCTTAGATTGCCGGGTCCGTGACTAGAATACCTGTCATTACCGTACAGTAATCAATACATCAAGATTGTCGGTTAACACCATTCTATACTTAGATTAGCTTGGTTTCATCTCAGGGTTGCTGAACCAATCAAAAAGAGTAAGTAGTGACACCGGTATCCGGACGCACTGTAGTGAAAGTCTGATATGTCAGTCGAGATAGTGAGACTCTCTGGTGATAAGAGCAGACTAGAATCAAGAAGGGCTGCTGACAGGCTCAGGAAAACAATGAGCAGAGCCAGGTTGGTTGTATTACTCATGCTGCAGGATTGTGGTTGATAGAAATGTGTCGATAGAGGCGCCACGAGCGAGGGAACGTGGGGAGCATGTCAGGAACAGGTGGCCCACGTTTCTTGGGTCTCCCTTAGTCATCCGAACATCTGGGCTGACACTCGGCTCGGGGCTGACATCGAATCCGGGTGGTGGATGACTCGTTGAGACCGAAGAAAGATCGACGATCTTCCGAACGCTCAAATCATGCTGCGTTCACTTGCTTTTCAACTTTACCAAGGTAGGATTGACTCTGCAATTTATCTTGATGCTTTGTTTCAAGCACACCAGAATGGCAACAACCAACCTACGACCAAGGCGTTTTGGGATGTTGTTTTGAAGATGCTCCTGGCAGAGAGGAAGGTCTATATCGTTCTGGATGCATTGGATGAATGAAAAACAAGGAATGATGTTGTCGAGTGGATCAAGGAGGTGGTTTCTAGACCAGAGTTAGTCCATGTCCAGCTGCTTTTTACCGGACGACCTGAATCCGAGTTTTTTCGCCATATTCCCTCTTTAATAGGAGGTCAAAACTGCCTACCACTTGATAAGCATGCTGTCAACACCGATATCCGGTCGTGGGTTACAGCACAACTTTCTCAACGGCGTGATTTTACAGAGAAGTCCTTGTCTCAAAATCTCCTTGGAGAGATCCAGAAGAAGGTTGGCAACGGAGCCGACGGGATGTGAGATGATACCGCTTCAATCAGTATTCTGTTGACATGCTGACTCTCTGCTTAGGTTCAGGTGGGCGTTCTGTCAATTGGACAGCCTAGCTCGATGTCGTCACGAGGCAGCTATAGAGGAGGCTCTCGTTTCTTTACCGCGGAACTTAAAAGAGACATACCAGCGTATGATCAAGAGTATACCGATAGAGCATAAAAACGACGCAATACGTCTCCTACAGTTCCTAGTACACTCCAAGAGACCTCTCAAGCTGGCTGAGGCTAAAAAGTAATAGCAACGCAGACCGAAAACGAGTCGCAGGGGTTCAACATCAAGCGTCGATTGTTTTCCGACACTGATTTTCTGGAATACTGCCCTGGTTTAGTGACAGTCGTTCACGGCACTGATGGAGAATTACATCTTGCCCACTTTTCCGTCAAGGAGTTCCTTCTCGAAGTTAATGACTTCGGAAATACGACCGCCAGCATTTCTATTACGAGGACGTGCTTAACTTATCTTACTGACATCAACGAAAGCGACAAAGGGATTCGTTGGGATTTTCCGCTGGCGAGATATGCAGCAGAAACCTGGACAGGCCATGCTGCGTTGGCTCAGGCTTCCGAAGATATAGTTCGAGCGACAGTCACGTTCCTCGAAAATGAAACGACATTCCAACGATGGGCTCGTTTGTATCAGGCTGATAAGAGATGGAGCAGCGACCCTGGTCCTCCGCAAGGTTCTAGGCTCTACTATACTTGCTTCAATGGGCTCGTAGCACCCGCAAGAGAACTCATTCGAAAAGGAGCTGATATCAATGCACAGGGCGGCTACTACGGTAATTCTCTCCAGGCCGCCTCGGCGAACGGCCATCAAGAAATAGTCAAACTTCTCTTGGACAAAGGAGCGGATGTTACCGCGGATGGCGGTGAAGTTGCCAACTCGAGCGATTATCCATCGTAGAGGGCTGACATAACTGCCTATCTTCCAAATATGTCGCATTCCCCCTGTGGTCCATGCACCGCAGCTTTTGGACAATAATCAGGCTGGCTACCACCGTTCTTGACACAGACGCGTCTCATACAGGTGTTACTAATCCAATGTTGGGCCATGCTGGCGTTTTCACCTGTTACCATTTTCGATCTATTGTCATGGCCAACCTCTGGGTGGAGCTCCTGCAAATTATTGATAGCCCCCAGGTTTTGATCCGCTTTCTTTGTCCGTACCCATTGACTATTTAATATGACTCGGAAACGGTCACGTTCTCCCTCCCTTCTCCCCCGTGATGGTCTCCCCAACTCTGGCAGTTCTACGGCCATAGCAAAGTAGCTAGCTTTGTACAGTAAAGAAGCATTGGATTTTTTTCTGACCAACCGCCCCGAGAATACTTCGAAGGTGTACAGTACTGTTCTCTTATTTTCTAATCTCTTTGGAAAAGGAGGGTCCGGGATACGTAAAGCCTATATACCTTTGCTGCCTACAATAAGTATTGTTCCGTAATTTCTTGACTATTCGGTATGTAATCACCGCTAGTTTGCCACTCATTTTTGGTCTAGATGTTTCCATGTCAATGGACAAGCCATGGATTGCTATCTTACATGTTACGTGTTATTACAGTACACTGTTCTGTCTCCGCAAATCATTCTTTCAACTAGTTCCAAGCTAGGACTAGCGTGGGTTCACACTGGGGTTCTTGAAACAATCAAAGAGTAAAAGTAGTGACACCGGTATCCGGAAGCCCTGTAGAAAGTATTTACCCTCTCTTAGGTACAGGAGCATCTCTAGCCACATATGTGCTCTATGTTTCCGCATCCGAAGGAGGTGTGTACGAGTAAAAGGTGCGTGCAGATATCAAGGCAAACCATGCAATACCAATTAGGTCACTAGGAGACCAACGGACTTCCGACAGAAGATGCTGCTTGAAAGCAATGAGCAGCTTTCAAAATCCATAAGGGTACAACAAACCTTTTTCAAGTCTTCAAACGAGCCAGCTGACGTCGTCGCCGAGAGGAATTCAATAGCAGCTGGGCACTTCTGCCAGCGATCAAGATTGTCAATCCCAACCGCCCCGTCATCCTTGGCATATTTCTGCATAAGCTGCATCATTACTCGCGCTATAGGCGCTAAATCGTCTGCTTGGACCCTTCCTGGTGGTCGAACAGTCCAACAATCGATCCGTGCTAAGGTCTTCGGTTATAATTGTTTTTGTGGTGGGATCTAGCAATGGAGTTACCAATTTGAATCTCCCCTTCGAGGCTCATTAGTATGCTGGAACAATCCAGTGACGTATGCTGGAGATTCTGGGAGACAAGATATGACAGTCCATCAATAAACTGGGAACAGTTAGCAGTCACATATATCAACATGAGACTGGATATGACCTGAGATAGAATGGCAGCCAGCTGCTGCTGGTTTGGAAAGGCTTTGCAGGCGACGACATGATCTAGCGTGAGTGGATGGAACTTGCTGACGGTATACAGGGAATCAGGGGTGCGGAAGCACTGCCAAACAGAGTCCACATTTCCATGCCGCGTGGACCGGAGGGTTTTGAGGATTCTGTCAGTGTCTTTGCGGGAATACTGGCGAATCGCCCAGACTGCACGGCGACCAGAGCATCGGACACATACAGCAACAGTGCCTGCCAAGTCACATTCATAAAATTTCTTGAAAGTGTCCCATGGAGGCTCGTCCCGTATAACTAGATCGGAACCCACATTGTTCCCCGACAACCTAGTGGCCTCCGGAAGAGCCAAGCCTCGTGGTTGGCCTCGGATGATCTTACGACTTGGCTCCGCAGGCGAGGAAACAGTAGGCCTTTTGGCCAGACGCACGCTGGATGGTATGGTCTCTTTGGGCTTGTATCTGGGCACAGGTAGTGAGGGCACCGTAGCTACAGTATCAGGGGGAGGTTGTTCAAGCAGAGGAACCTTATCCGCGATGAACTGGGTGGCCCGCTTGCCATCAACGGGGCCCATAGTGGTCTTTGAAGTTATCAAGTCCGAATGGTGGAATTTACAAAAATGAAAACAATGAACGCGACCGAGGGGCGCAATTTAAGTTAGCCTGGGCTAGGGTTGCTGCTGGAGTTTGAGGGCGCTGCGGGGAGCTTGCGTTCAGGTTGAAGCAACTGTGGTAGCACCGCAGTGCTACTGGAGTATTACCGCAGTGCTACTGGAGTATTACCGCAGTGGACGGCGCATAAGAAATATATACATTCCGTCATAATACCAACTTCCCTGCTATCGCTCTTGATACCTGTTTCATTTCTACCACTGCAATGCAGCGGGCTCTATTTACGGAGGAAGAGGTCCGGCTGGCAACGGAGCGGCGCTCGAAATACCTAGGAACAGCCAAGGTTAGCATCTATCAAATCCATTTCGATCCTCCATTGCCCCGGGAGCTCGACCCCAAAAACGTAGATCGGCTCTGTGAAATCTTCCGCAAAAACCAATGTCGCCGCCTAGATGTCGACAATCACGTCCCGGCGATCGTGTCTCGGCAAGACCTCGCTGACGCGTTGCGGAAGGCAAATATTCCGCAGCCAAGTCTGCTGACTAATGACCCACGACAATGTCCCCGACTGGGGTTTGGGGTGGGGCAATTACGGGCCCTCCATGGCCGTCATCGTGTGCAAGCCGGAGCTACCGTGCTTCCTCCTACCGATCGTTGGTGGACGGTTGACCTCTATGAGGACGGTGTGTATTGTACGTTTCATTTTTCCGTTCTCTAAAGGGCTGACTGTCATCGTAGATATTGGTGAAGAACTAAGGACCTCTCTGGTAGAGGAATATGCAAATCAAAAGAAACCGACCGACGGGGAAATATATCGTAAGATCCGGCAGTACGAGGGTGAGGATAACGAAGCTTTCCGGGAGCGGTGGTTTGTCCGGCTGTCATCCAGCAATCAAGATCGCTTGGATCAGTTAGACAATAAAAGAAACCGTCGTGTTCGGCGGGCCTTCGATCGGTTACTGCCAATTCCCGGGCTCTGGCCACATGGGATGAGGATCAGCGTGCTCCACCGATTGATTGCTACAGGTTGCGTTGAAGTGGGTCTCTAATCCCACCTTCCACCCCGCTAATCAAGTTCTCACCGCTCTGTAGGAGATCCTAAACTATCTCAACCATGTCAGAGACTTCTGGTCCTCCTTAGTTGCTTCGGATCCTGTTTCGATGAAGAAGATTGATCTGGATACTGTTGACGCCTTGCAGTTGTTGGCACCAGGGAAATCCCGGGCCGATGCCAAAAAGGCATGTGGGCTGATCCTTAGTGGCCAGGCATTTGCAGAATTTAGCGAAGAAGAACGAAGGATTATATGGAGCCGAATGAAAGACTTTGACGGGCTGATTCCGTCCCTGTACACCTTTTTTGAGGACTTCAAGTATCTGGAAAGTTGTGCGCAATGCGTGAAGCGCCTTTTTGGGCCATCAAGTGAATCTGTTTGGGCAACTATGAGGTCAATGTTTGTGCCGCCCTTAGATGAAGAGGTACAAGAGTGTCTGATCCAGACTTCCGAGTCCACTTTCCGGCGTCAACGTGCAACCGACGTGGAGCGTCTTGATATGGGATATTTACAGGTATGGTTATATGCAATGCGACATTATCCCTTGATGCCCCCGGACGCGAAGAATGATGATGACCTACTGGCCAAGCCAGCGCGTGCCAAAGCTGATGAGAGAGCGATCTACGAGATGGCCGAACTGGCTCGCCGGCTTGGATTCAAGTCTCCGGAAATTGATACATTAATAGACAGTTCCCCAGACCATCAGATTGCACGGGCGGCTCTGCTGCAAGCCAGAAAACCCAATAAGTTCCGATACGACGCCGGGCAGTTCGATGTCTTGGTCAACCGAATTGTCGACTGCTTCGCGGTGGCGGTATCTTACCAGCCTGACATAGTACATGATACTCTTGCAGACAGTATCATGAAGCCCCGGGCTCGCTGTGGGATGCCCCAAACCCGAACCCATAAGCAAGATGGCCCTTTGCTTTTCCTTGACCGCTTGCAGGTTGAGGATGCTGGAATCTCCGACACCATCACTAGCTTTTTTGTCCGCCGCTGTGTCTATATCGCCTTCTTCGGGAAACCTGCACAACCTGGGCCTGCTGAAAACGACCCGGCTGAAGGGTCTCCCGGAGGCCATCCCGGGTCACCATTGTTCGTCGAAGAGGACGCTCTGTCAGGGGATCATGAATCAGCTCCGCAAGCGGCATCGCCAGAGACGCCCCCTCGACAAGAACGAGAAGAGCCACGGCGGCAGCGGATCCGACAAAATAGGGAACATCGCCCTCTGCGTTATCTGCAGACGTCGAGGGTTGTGAAAACAGGTCGTGGTGTTCGAACACGACGACGACGAGCGCGGAAAGCCCAGCTGTCACGCCCAATAGATGACCAAGAGCCCTTGGATTCGGAGTGGCAGAACGCGGACCCCTCAGATCAGGTCATGTCAGATCACGAACATTTATCCCAGGAACTTTCTGATGCAGTATCAGAAGGGGAGTCAAGTAGCATTGATTCGCGGATGGCGTTCACATTGCATTCCATTCATGATCCTGATACTCCGGAAGAAACGGATACTCATAGTCGCTGCACGAGACTTTCCGCTGGAACTATTCGACCTGAGCAGGATTTGAAAGACATACCAACACCCGAGGCCCAGTATCAAAACAATGACTTTGAAAACCAGGTGGGGATCGATCGCCCATTACTGACACAGTCAACGGAACTGGAAGACGACGAATATTCCGAAGTTCACATCGCTGGCAGACAACAGGTATTGGACGAGTACCTTGATCAACTGATGAGGGCCCAGGAAGAACAGGAGCGACTGGAAGAAGAAATAGAACGCGAGCGGCTCGAGGAAGAGCTTGGTCTTTCTAACCAGGAGCGTCCAATTTCGGAAATGCCATTTAGAGCTCACGAAAGGCAGGTCTCGTCACCGAGGATCCCCGCGAACGAGCCACCGAAGGAGACGCATAATGAGGGGCCAGGCTCAATACGGGAACCCATTGCAGAACCTACTCGAAAGTCATCGCCTGTTTCTGATCATGCAGATCTACCTGAGCTCATAGTGGAGAATCCCGAAATTGCAGCGCCGGCTATCCGGGACAACACCAATAACCCCCGTACTCGAAGTCCTCCAGAATATGATCAGCCCGCTGGGCAGACCCCAGTATTACCAGATCTTGTTGAGATATCCTTTTGGACCTTTGAGCGAGAGGAGTGGAGGCAGTCCGACCGGCTCCGAGTGAATCCTTCCGATCCATCACCGGTGGAACGAGTTGCGCGGAAGTATTCATGGAAGAGCTATTCGCTGTATGATAAAAACCTTCAGAGCCTCAGCCCCGCACAATGTTATCGCGCAGCCACTGCTGACGACAGCAATACCATATTCCTGATCTCTGAGCCTGAGGAGCAGAGGCTCGCAGCGGAAGGCCGACTCAACAAGGACAGGCAGCTTCTATCCTTGGTCTCTCGAGTCCTGAATCGAGCGGAAACCGAGCCGAAGTCTCCTAATAAACGTCACCGTCCTATGTCGCTCGGAAGAACATAAGAGCGTTTTTAGGAGTGGTTCAGAAATATGTAGCTCTACCTATGACGTTTGCATACTTGTGAGCTGCATTGCTTCGAGAAGAACGTCTTAGAGTAGCTATAATTACGAGAAAATCCTTCTGTGTTGTTGAGCCACATATATCGATCACTTTATGAGGTGTTTTTTGAGCAGGAACTCATGACATTATGTTGATAGGTGAAAGATCATAGGCTATTCTAGGACACGGAAGTGATAGATCAAAAAGAGCTTTCCATAATGAAATGGCTCCTGAGAAAACCCTCTTGTGAGGAAAATAGCCATGTGAGGATCTATTCAAAACTAGAATTTATATAAGATGTAGACAGTCATGTGGAACACCTCTTTAAAACCCAAGCCTTCTAGAAACGTCACCTTATAGCCATTACGATCATAAGACATTGCGCATAGAAGGTTACAGCATGTATGGCTGCTGCATTCGTCCTGGATATTAAACGGAGGAAACCCCTCCAGAAAGACCACCGATCTTGTTCCTAACTAGTCGGTCTATTTTTCACCTGTGGCGCTTGCGGTCAGACGAAGCTAGGACTGGTAAATGAGAATCGCGGTCAAAGCTAGGGCTGCGGTCTTTTCTTTCCCCTCCTATTGCCCAGTCTTCTATCATAACTGGCCAACGCGGTTTTATCAGAATCAAAACCAGGTCGGCCAATGAAGCAGGACCTGCGGGTCTCTGCTTGCGGGCAGAGTGTTGCGAATGTCCATTCGTTACGATGTGCTGCGCCGCAGTCGGCCCTCCCAAGTACCAGAAGTAGATTGTGATTGGTCTCATTACCTGAAAAGGTGGGTCATCACTGCGTACTTCCCGCAGGGGCCCTCTTAAGTGTTCCTCCGATTTGTACCGCTGCGGGTCCGGCGAACTTTCCTACAGATAGCCATGGTGGATGTCGGTCTGCCAGAAGGTGAGAGCCAAACCCATAAAGGCGCGAGACAGATTGGTGAACCTCCATCTTTCTTATAATTAACCGGTCGGCGCAAAAGTCGCGCAGGGAGGGTGATGAAGGGTGATAAGGGATGGGCTGGTGTGACGACATTGGGTGATACTGTACCCGACAATGCTGAGGCTCAGAAGAGCAATGTCAATAACGCCGACAACTGCACAAGTGGGTAGAGTCGGGATCTCATGTAATAATGATCAAAGCTGCCTCGTTGCACGTAAAAGGTTTATTCCAACCTGAGCTGTCAAGCTTGCGGGCTTTTCAAGGGCAGGCCTGCTGTAAGCTGAGGATGTGGTGCTCCGCAGAAGTCCTCGGGCCTAAAAAATCCGGACAGAACTCTAGTCTAAGGCTGCATGTAGTGCACACCGGATCAACAGTCAGCATTAATACATTCACAAATCGCGGATCTATCTATGAAACACATATAACTCCAGAAGGATTTGATCGAAGATTCTGGCAATCACATAACAACTTTCTTGAAACTCGGGGCTTTCTAGCTAGGAAACGGCAAACGCCCCATCGAGAGGACACGCTTCAATTTGTCCTTGACATGGGCCGGAAGTTATTCAATCGTCACTAATGGCCACAAGAGAAACAAATACATTCTGTTGCCGGGGCTCTAAATGATCGCGACAAGGTAAGCTCCCATGAAACAGTCACCGACCCAACCATAGCTCCACTAGTTGTGTTCAAAGAGATAAAAATGTAAATGACGGAAGGGCTTCCAAGATTGGAAAAGTAGTACCCTACGGTCATGTTCGAAGGCCATGGACATCCCCAGCATGCCTCCGCAAGTGCATCTCGTGCAGGATGGACAGATCACAAGAGTTACATTTCCGATCCATCAAATGCGATGTTCTGAAATGCCTCTTCACTCCATTATAGTCAGAGTATGCTTTGGGGCATTGGAAGCATGCGAATGTTTGCTCTGCATTCGGGATATGTTTCTTGCCGGAGGTACGTTCTTTCTCCCACGACGTAGTCGGCGGCGTATCAGTCTTTATCTTTCGAGCTGGCGGAGAGGGAACTACATCATTGTCGGACGGCGCAGAGCGCTTCGGTCGTCCCCTAAGTGGCCCACCCTCCTGGAAGCCGCAATATTGCACTCCAGCTGCAACGGCTTTATTACGCCGTGTCCACTCATCTTCCAATGAATCGGTGGTGGGCCAAGTAAAGAACGTCTCCACGAGAAGAATCTGTTCTGATGGCATCGCAAACTCTTTGCGTAATACCTCGCGCGCGGGCTCATCACTGACAGCTCCACCCGTCAGTTGTCTTTCAATGTCAATTACCGCCTGTTTTCGACTGAAATCACGGCGTATTTCCTTCCGCCGTTTATCCTGCAGACGTCGGCGCAGATTGTGGACTTGACGCTTCTGGTCCTCCAGCATCGCCCGCAATGTTGGGTCATGAGGCCGGTCACCGCACTGGGTCTCTAACTCGAATTGCCAGCGCATGGCCGATTGCAATTCTGGGTCTTTCTCCACTGATGCCCGGTCAGCGTCACTCAGGTATCGTGGTCGCCTCCGATCAATCCAACGGCTCATCCGGGTCACAGCCTTTGAGAACTCTTCATCAGGATTGAGGCCGCACATGATCTCTTGTAAGCCAGTATGTCGACGGGGACGATAATGCTTAATAAACGTGCTGCTAGTAGCGTGGTTCATGATCACATTGCGTTGTGCGTCACTGACGAAACCTGGACAAAAATCTTAGTCTGCCCGCCATATAAAGGAGAATTATGGCGTTTGTAGTTCACTTACCACTCTTGTCAAGTAAATCACCTCCTCCGTACCGGAATTGGTGAGAGAAAAAATGATTAAGGAAGCCGTGTATCTCACTGGATGTCCTGAGCTGGGCGTCGAGTGTGCTTCCACTCATGGGCGTCTCCCACAAAATACAGGGCTGACCATCGATCACTTCGACTTTTGGGAAGACATAGTAATTATCCATATCTTTTTTCAAGGGGAGTGGCATTTCCTGTCGGCCGCCCTCAATAAGCAGTCGCCGGAGGTCTTCCATCGAGGTCAAGTGAGGCGCTTCAAACGCATGGATGTAAAATAATATAGTCAGAAGCAGGACATGTGGGCTGAAGACGAGTGATACGCCGTAGACGATTTCAGGTAGCGTGAACGTGTTGCTGAGTAATCAGTCAGTCCAATTGTAGCAGACAAGCCATGAGATGGGTAGCTGTGTACGACACCGGGTGCCACCTACAGCTTCGACATGCCCAGAACGCTTTTCACAAACTCGGGCTCGAATTCTATCGTCGTCACCGGAGGTCCTCCGTGCGGATCCTGCTGGAGCGATAATTGTAGATGCTTGAACTGAAGATCAAGAATTGCGTGTTTCCGGTTGATGGTAAATAGTCCAATAGTGTTGTACAAACACAGAATAATCCGCTGAAACCCCAAGTGGAATCGCTTTTCCCGAGTTGAAAGGATTGTCTCGTTGAATGGGACCATATCTTCAATGTACACTGGGACATTTGCCCGCGGTTGTTTGTCAAGGCCACGTTTATCGACCAAGTATCTCATGCCCTGTCCATTTTCGTCAGAGCAATCCTTGGGAGACGATAGGGGGATCGAGAAACAAACCGTACGAACAGCCTCACCCATCTCTTTGCTCATCTCATGTTTAGTAACCCGTATGTAGTATATTCGAAAGTACTTCCAATCTGCATCAAGGGCGCTGGCCTTTGTATAGCCTTTCTGACGGCGACCATCGGGACTGTACTCCAGCTTTAAACACCAGTTCAGAAATCGATGCACCTCATTTGGAGACGCTTCACGCAGTGCATCTTCCGCATCCCCCCACTTTAAATCGGCGGACGGCTCCATCGCTTTGACTTGGCAGAACCTGAGATGAGGCATGTCGGTCAGTCGATGGTAACTCGCTGTAAGCTTTCAACGATATGCTGGTCGCTTACCAAGCCCAACGCTCTTTCAGTCGAAGTTTCAGCTTCTTCGTGTTGTTAGATCGGCCGTAATCCTCCGGCACCTGGGCCAGGTCCTCATCCGTGTCATCGTCTGGGACTTGATATCGGGCCCGGTGGACACTTTCCACATTCGGCGAGTCTGCCTGTGACGATTGTATTCCAGTGCTTGGACTTGACTTCTTCCGAGTGATCTTCCGAGCTGCTGGAGGAGAACACTCTGGCTCGGTGAGATCCGTCTCAGAGTCGGGCTCGAACGGTCTATCATTGTCGGTATCGATGGGAGAGGTGCAAGAGGATTCGCTTGTGATTCCGTGGTTGCTGACTATGGGCCTCCTCCGACGATGCATGGCCAGAATATTTCGCCGGTCGTGCGAAGGAACTGCCACGGAGCTCGAGACGTTCTAGTGCACGACTGAATAGAAGGTAGCACGAGGGATGATCGGAGGGAGAGCTCTGGAATGGTGGTTGAGTCGAAATGAGGAGTGTTGGACGAAGGATGGCTAAGAAGTAGATATTTATAGCCATGGCGGCCGGGTGCTGGCCAGAGCGCAGCTGGCGGGATGCTGAAGGAGGCCATTTTCAGCCCCCCCCTCCCCCTACTAGGGGTCCAGAGAGCGATGGTGAAGCGAATGATGAGCCCTCAGGAAACCAACGACGTAAGCGCGCACGGAATAGCAGCCTGAGGCAGGAGCGGTGAGTGATGTGGTGCGTGGTCGAAAGAGGCGGGAGCGTGGCGGAGGGATGTTGCTGAAAGGCGGCCATTTTTGGCGTCATCTACCGCCGAAAAAGGCAGCGGAATAGCAAACCGCAATTCTTTAAAAGTAATATTTTTATATAACCACACTACTTAGTTCTAAATATAAGAATATATTAATAAATTACTGCTAATACTAAATAGTATTTTATAAAATTTATTTATTTTATTAATTCTATTCCTATTATTTAATATTTTTTTAAGCCTATTCTAAATTCTATCTAGAAGGAGAGATCTAGATATTTAACTAAGTAAATAATATAGCTACTCTAACTATTTTTAGAAACTATACTACTAATAAGTAGCTACTTAAGAAAATTTTTATTAAAATTAATATATAATTATAATATTATATATTAAAGTTTGCGCTTAATAAGTTTAAATTTATTTATTTTAAGAATTCTTATATTTTTAATCTTAATTTAAATAAACTAGATAAACTGCCAGAGGTTATTAATATCTAGAAATATTATAAAAAAAAAACTATAATTATCTATCTATTATAGTCTCTATTAATCTATTAATTACTATTTAATCTTTAGAATTAGTCTAATATCTCAGTATCTAGTTTAATAAGACTTTTTTATTTAATATTTACCAGACTAAGGCTGTTATTAAAGCTAGTAAAAGTCTTAAAGTTTTTTAAAATATTATAAACTTTATATAAGATATTTTAGTTATTTTTATATATAAGATCTATTACATGATAGTTATCTTATAATTATTATATAAAATTACTATATAATACAGCCCTATTAGCTAATAAATCTCTACTAAGTAATAGACTTATATAAAAATAGAGTTTACTAAGATCTAGAGATATACAGCTATCTTAATTAATAAAATTTTTAAAAATATAATTATAACTATACTTAATATTAAACTTTACCTACTATCTATAAGATAACTTATATAGTAAATAATTAAAAAAATTATTTTATATATCTAGATAGGGCTAAAGATTATCTAATCTTAAGATTTAAAATATTAATATTATAAAAAGATATTCATACTTAAAAATATAAATCTATTTAAAATCTTTAAATAGATAAAGAATATAATTCTTACCTCTACTACTCTATAATAAAAAAAAATATAGAAAGTCTATAATATATTCATACTAGCCCTTTAAAAGCTATATATTTAAAGTAATATCTAATTCTATAAAACTATACTTATTAATTATAACTAATTTTACTATACTAATACTATTATTTTATATATAGATAGCAGTAACTACCATAAAAGTATAAAAGTTTTTATAATTAATTTTTATATTAGATAAGTCTAGAGAGTATATCTAAGTACTAAAATAGATTTAATCATATATATAGCTGAATTAAAGAATATTAAAATAACTTTTATTCTTATAAAAAGTACCCTATTAAAATATAATTTTAATAAGGTCTATATTTTCACTGATAATTAAATTATAATTTAAATAGTAAAGATTTCTAGTTATCTATCTAGGCAGCTATATATAAAAATTATCTATAATAAATTTAAAATTTTATAAAATATAGATTTTACAATCTATTAGATTCTTATCTATATAAAAATTAAAGAAAATAAGATTGTAGACTCTAAGGTAAAATAAACAGCGGAATATAAAACTAAACTAAAAAAATAAATAATTTATTTTATATTTATTATTAAAAAGACCGTTCGTAGCAGATTCTAGAAAAAATAAATTAAATAATAAAAAATAAAATATACAGCAGTACTAATACAGAGATTAATTAAAATTCTTTTTAAAAAAAAAATATTAATATTTTATAAGAATATTTTTAAGATATACATGTCTATAATTATATAGATATATATATATAAGATTAGTCTGGCACACTTTCTATATAAAATTAAAATATAAGAAAGTAACTAATATAATTATAAAAAGAAATCTTAAATCTTTAAATATATACTTCTAGTATGCTCTTACTTTATAAAATTATATAATTAAATATTAGATAAGATTACTACACAAGAGTCTATTTTAAAAAATAAAATTACTAATTATAATTCTATTATATTAGATCTATAAGTAATCCACTACATTACTAAATTTATACTATAAATAAGTTTACTTAGATAGTTTAGTCAGGTTAAACTTAATTTTAATCCTAATTCTAACCTAGGCCAGGAACACGTAGGCCTTAGGACTATAGAAATAAATATTAAAGATATTAGATAGAAGGATTAAATATATTTTATTTAAATTAATAAGGAAGGCTACGTATACTAAAAAGAATATACATATTAGAAATAAGAAAATAAATAAAAAATAAAGAGAATAATAATTTATAAATAGTTAACTAGATAACTAGCTAGTCAGCTACAACATTTATTTATAATTATTTTTATATAACTTTACTTTATTTTTATTATATCTAGTTTAGTTATATTAAGCTATAGTGATAACCTTCCTATGTTATGATGTACATTATTTTATATATTTACTACGAGTTTAAGGGATTTAACAGTGTTTAAAACTATATTTCTACTTCAAATAGTGAAGCACCTGCATAGCTAGCATCTTACTTAGCAGGCTTAATCAGGTATAAGAATATGAATTGAATTGAATTGAATCCGCAAGGCTTCTGTAATAAATTAGTGCCTATTGGCTTGCTTAATTCTAAGGTAGATCATACTAAGACATCCTACTCCACCGGTTCATATGGTAAAATCTCGATCTAACTTGATAGAAATGGCCGTCTTCAACTCTTTCAAAATGTCACTGATCCTTCTAGGGTATCTACGATATCTAAAGTATTCAGAAATTGATCATTTGAAAAAGTAAGATAAAAGTAGGGGACCCACTGGAAGGATATAGCCGGTAAATAGGCGATTAAACTTGGGCGCCCCATCGACCCGTAATTAGGGCTTGCAGCCTGAACCGATCTCCACATGGTAATTCAACATTCAGCCAAGAGGGCCACTGAGATCCCTAGTCCCTGCTACACGTGAGTTTTTTGAGCATCACCAGCCATCTCAGATCAGCCTCATGCCAGTACGATTCTTGGGATCCCAAACAAAATTTGCCATGGCATCAATCACCCCCATACACGCGCAAGCTATCACGCAAAAGCCACCGTAAGAGCCGTTCTGGTTGTAAGAACTGGAAGCGGCGCAGGATCAAGGTTGGTTCCTTTCCGTTGGCAGCCAATGATACTGACAGAACTGTCTAGTGCGACGAAACCAAGCCGCATTGCGGCAATTGCATTCGACACGCAATTGATTGCGATTTCAGTTCCCCATCACAAGATTCTTCCGGATCGTCGGCCGAAGGGAGTCCAATGGGCCTATCCACGGATAGGCTGGATGGCGGCTATACCTATATCTCGTCGACATCCTCCCATTTCAAGCCGCCTACGCGCGCGCACATGCTCGATCCTCGACCACGTTACCTCCGCCATCGCGGGATCAACCATCTCAAGACCTCGCACAACAACAATTCCAATTCACCGCCACAGATATGGCTTTATTCCACCACTTATTGACCTCCATAGAACTCACGGGCTGGAGCCCTCGCGCGCAACAGGAGCTCTGTCGCCCAGGCTTTGCCCATCACTTTGTTCTCCGTCTGCTTCTGGCCTTTGCCGGGTTCCATATCGTACAAACACCAGACCTCGCCAACAGCCCATACATGGGGCTGCACACGGGACTTTTATACCGAGGCAGACCGCCATTTGGATATCGCGGTGCGCGAGATCAGCACGCTGGTGCCGCAAATCAACCCCAATAATTCCGCCGCTCTGTATACATCAGCCATCTTCCTCTTCCTCACCTTACGCGCCAAAGGCCCGCAACCGGGTGAATTCTTCGCTTTTCGGGACGATGGAGCCCCTAACCATCTTACTCTATTTTTAAGAATCCAGTCGATCTTCGAGTTCTATCACAATGACATCCATCCTAGTGTATTTGCGATCCACGGTGGTGAGGAACGGAGAGAAGAAAGTCTTAGCCCAGATCTCAATACACAGAGTCACTTCGAACCTCCACTACAAGCAGCCCACTACGCTGACTATCTGGTCGCGTTTCGTGACTTATTCTCAACTCTCATCCCCACCACCAACCCCCGCGCATTAAGTTATTATCAATCCTTGGATCAGCTACATTTCAGCCTGGACACGGTTCTGGGGCCATCTAGCTCGCAAGAAACAAAGGATTCTCTCTTCCCTTTAGTCTTTGCATGGCTGTATAGACTCCCCGATGCGGTAATCCATGACCTGCAACGACGAGAGCCTGTCGCTCTCATCCTCTTCGCTATACCAAAAAAAAATTCTTATTCTGCTAAGCAGTCGATAATACATTCAAAGCTATCCCTAGGTCCGTCGACGGAACATAAACCGAATGCTCGGATCCACTTTATTCAAAATCCCATCCAACCCGTTCAACACCGACGTCTCCTTGGGGGGATCCTTCAACTTGAACTCATAATTCCGCAGGATACGCGCCACCACGACCTTGGCCTCGTGGATGGCAAAGAATCGCCCAGGACAGGCCTGGGAGCCGTAGCCAAAGACCAGATGATCCGGGCCGGAAGTGACGGCTTGGAACTTTTGTTCATTGCCGGGGAGGGAGCGGAGTTTGTGGTATCTAATCCACGACTCTGGTCAGTACACCATCGAGACAATGATCGGAGACAACGTACCGAAGCCCATCAAACTCCGTCGGATTCTCCAAACTCGACTGATCAAAGTGAATGAAATGCGTATCCAGACCACACATCGTACCAGGGGGCAACACATCCCCGGTCGCAATCTTCAACGGCTTCGTAACCTTGCGAATCGTCCCCACCAGCATAAACTTATTAAACCGTTGCGCTTCCCGAATAAACGAGTCCAGCTTGGCCAATTTCGCCACATTCGCCCTCGTCATCGACACCTCGCCCACCGCCAATGCCTCCTCCCTCAACTCCTCGATATACTCCGGCCGAATGCACAAATCATACAAGATATGAAACACCGTCACGGCGGTCGTGAACAGCGCCGCTCGACCGGTGCCAATCTGCGCACTGACCTGATACTCCAGCGAACGACCTTTATTATCGGGGGACCCGTCAATCACGAGTTGAATGAGGTCGGGGGGGGGCTTGAATTTCGGATCTTTGAGATTCTCCAGCCGTTCCTCGAGGATAGGGCGGATGAGTCTGTCGGTCAGTAACCTCCTACCATATACCTCAATATCAAGGGCATCATCAACTCACTCCGCTGCCTTGGCCTTGTGTTTCCGAATCGCCCTCAACTGCGGCATCGACCACGCCACAAACGGCCTCCACAACCAATGAATCTCCCACAACTTTGGCACCGCCGAAAAGGCTCCCCCGGTGCAGTTCTGAATCACTTGCAGCTATACTCCATTAGCCCCCACCTCACCCCCAAGGGAATAAAACTCACCCACTCCGGGTCAGCAGACAACTTCTCCCCCACAAACACCCTCTGCGAGATCTTAATAATCATGCGCACGATGCGCGGGAACAGGACCATCTCCGTCCACTCCTCGCATGGGCCAATCTCCTCCAAGATCGCGGTGAGGGCGCGATCCTGCACGATCTCATACACCTGGTCCAAGAGACGGCCGACATCGCGCCGGATGAGTGTCGCGGTGGCTTTTTCGTGGCCCGTGATGCCGGTGAAGTCGCCGAGGAAGAAATCGTACGAGCCTTGTTGGAAGCTGAGGGTCGCTTCGGGGTTGTCGCGGATGTCGGAGACGCATTGGGGTGGGAGGATGATGATTTCGTTGGGGAAGTGCTGGATTTTGTAGGGGCGGTTGGGGTACTATTTTATACTCTTGTGTTAGGGGGTGGGTATATGGTTTGTGGGTGGGATAGGGGATGTACTAAGGCGGATCCACGAGCTAAGACTTCCCGGTAGGTTTCACCGGGTCGTAGCTCTACCAATGGGGCATTGAAGGTGGGGGTTTGCAGGAGGGTCTTGAGTGACTTGGGGACGAAGTGGGAGGGTCGTTTGACGTAGGTTTTGAGAAAGTCGAGGTAGAGAACATAAAGCCCCCCGAGGACGATGGAGGAGATAAGAATTGGAATGGGCCGTTTGGCTGCCTCGTGGGCCAGCGAGTACATGGTGTTGGCCACGAGCATAGACATGTTGAATTGCTTAGCCCTGATGCATCGTTGCTTGGAGATGGTTGGGAAGATAAATGTGTAAGTCCGACAGGCTGACATCCCGATTCGGAGAATTCCTGATACATGGTCATGTGCATGAAGTATACAGACGTCTGAAACAAGTCAAGTCGAGGTTGGTTCGGACATTTCCCAGAGGGTCAGCCTGTCTGAGGTGAGAGTTTAGGGCTTGTCACCGGGAATTGCCTCTTCGGGTAACCGACTCCCTCCCTTGGGGCCAGGTTATCCCAATATCTATCGGGAATGAATATTTATTCATTTCTTTACTCTTACCATTGTTAGCAATGAAATGTTGGTGGACATGCATAGACACTAACTCGTCTAACGCGACCGGGGAAATTCTTAGTCTTGTAGATTGTAATCGCCATAAATAGATAGCTGTAACAGCCGCAGTCAAATTTCTACCATCACTGCTTCTCTTTCCTGCTCGTTTCTTTATTCTCCAAGTTAAGGTGATTATTGTTTAACGATATTCGCCGTACACCATGTGCGGTCTAACTGCTCTTCTATCCCTCCAGCCACCTGTCCCCCAGAGTAATGGCCACTCAACTCCTCCAATCACTCCAGAAGAAATCAACAACAGCCTCGAAATCATCAAGCACCGCGGCCCCGACGCGCGCGGGCAATGGATCAGTCCGGACGGTCAAGTTGGTAAGTCTTCCCCCACACCTTATCTATCGAGCAACAACCTAAGTCACAGGCCTCGGCCACGTCCGCCTCTCGATCATCGACCTCAGTCCCTCCGGCACCCAACCCTTCCACAACACCCACGCCACCAACGACGTCCACGCCATCGTCAACGGCGAACTCTACGACTACGAGCGTCTCCGCGCCCAATTCGCCCCGGAATACCCCTTCCAAAGCCACAGTGACTGCGAACTAGTCCTGGCACTATACCAGCACTACGGGGTGTCCTTCCTCTCGCATCTCCGCGGCGAATTCGCCCTTGTGCTGTGGGATGCCAAGCGAAAGTTACTTATCGCGGCGCGCGATCGATATGGCATCAAGTCGTTGTATTATACGGTGCATCAGGGCCGGTTGCTGGTCGCGACGGAGATGAAGTCGTTTTTGGCGTATGGGTGGACGCCCGAGTGGGATGTGCGGACGTTGAGGGAGAATGGGTGGCGGTTTGATGAGCGGTGTTATTTTCGGGGGGTGCATAAGGTGAGTAGACTGATTGATGGTGTTGTGGGGGATGGATGCTCATGGGTTAGGTGCTTCCCGGGCATTATCTGGTCTGTCGGGAGTTTGGGGCCGTCGAGCAGAAGCCGTATTGGGATCTAGAATATCCGGACAAGGTGGGTGTCTATCGATTTGGTGGGAATTTCACTGCTGACCATGTGTATTAGCGCATTGTTGAGACCCGATCGGAGGAGGAGATGATCCTCGGGGTTCGCGAGCGCATCTTGGAAGCCGTCCGACTGCGACTGCGCGCGGATGTGCCCGTAGGGATCTATCTGAGTGGCGGGCTGGACTCGTCTGCATTGGCGGGGGTGGCTGCCCATCTGATCAAGGAAGAGCATGTCCAAGTAGGCACGGATAATAGTGGGGATATTGCGCGATTGCAATGCTTCTGCGTCCAATTTGATAAGGATAGCGGAGCGGATGAATCGGACATTGCGCAGCGCACAGCGGACTGGCTGGGCGTGGAATTGACCTGTGTCCATCTAGACGAGGCTGCGATTGCGGCCAAATTCGAGGATACCGCCTGGCACAGTGAAGCCCCCAACCCGGATGCGAATGGCATCGGCAAATTGGCGCTTTCCGAGGCCGTCCATGCGAAGGGATTGAAGGTGGTGCTCACGGGTATGACCATTCCTTTACTTTGAAAGCTCCGTCCAATCTAATGCGATACAGGGGAAGGCGCAGACGAGCACTTTGCGGGATACACGCTCTTCGCCGCCGATGCGTTGAGTGAGGCGGATTCCTCGTGGCCTTTAGGGCTGATGCCCGAGTCCGAGCGGGAGGAGGCCTGGAGCCAGGAATGCATCAAATCGGATATTTTCCAGCTAGGCGCACTCCCTCAGAATGTACCATCATCGACCAAGCGGGTGTTGAACAACGCTCGGCTGCCCCCGTCGCTGTGTACGCACACGCCCCTCCCGTTTGCGCCGTGGACCGACAGCTATGCGACCAGTGACCCCCAGACCGTACTGGCCGAGAGCTTCAACGGGCGGGCATATCATAACATGGCAACCAAGTGGCATCCGCTCCACAGCTCCCAGTACATCTGGACCAAGTCCGTGTTTCCCAACATCATGCTGCGCTATCTAGGCGACAACGTGGACATGGTAAACCACGTCGAGAGTCGCACTCCATACCTTGACCACCATGTCACCGAGTATGCCAATGCCCTGCCACCCAGTCTGAAGATGAAATACGACCCGGAGACAAAGAAGCTCCGCGAGAAACATATCCTGCGGGAGGCAATGAAACCATTCATCACGGAGGAAATTTACCACCGGGCTAAGCACCCCTACATGGGCCCCGTGCGGTATGCGGCTGACGGACCCCTCCATCGGGTGATTCAGCGGCTGGTGACCAAAGAGAATGTGGAGCAGCTGGGATTTGTGGATTGGGCCACAGCCGAGGGATTGGCGGACAAGGCATTCGTGCAGCACGACCACTCGGCGTTTCGGAATGTGCTGAGCTTGGCTCAGTTTATTGTCATCGGCAGAGGATTTGGGGCTAAAAAGGCGGGGCTGTAATTGCCACATCGAGCAACTTCCGATAGACTAATCCAGGAATCTCACCTTAAAGGTTATAAAGACTTAGGCTATAAGAGCTATAAAGACGCATTACACGAGATACTGCTATAGACATCACCGTAACATGTCTGCCCCTCACTTGGCAGCCTTTGCGGCTGGGGTCCTCTCCTATGGCCTCTACTTTCACCGTGGAGAACATCACCTCCGAATCACTCTCTACATTCAGATCCTGGCCGCCACGCTACTGTCTGTAGCAGTCTTCCTTCAATGCCAATCACATCTAGACTTTCTCACAGCTTTAACCCAAGCCGCCCGCACCGAGGGCATCTTTCTCGCCGGTTTCTACGCCACCACGTTCTTCTACCGTCTCTTCCTCCACCCCCTCAACGCATTCCCCGGTCCTTTCGGCTGTAAGATCACCAGTCTCTTCCTCCCCTTCATCTACCGACACAGCGATGGATTCCGACAGCTACAGGCATTACACGATCAGCACGGCCCCTTTGTCCGGCTCCGACCAGACTATCTCTCGATCGCACATCCCAAAGCCGTGAATGCGATCTATGGCCCAGGCTCCAAATGTACCAAAGCCGCCTGGTACGACCTGACCCATCCCATGGTCTCTCTGCAGACCTTGCGCAACAAGAAAGCTCATGACGAGCGACGCCGCGTGTGGAGTGTCGCGTTTGGCGACAAGGCCCTGCGCGGGTACGAGCAGCGATTACGCGGATACCGCAATGAATTGATGGCACACTTCAGTGCCCAGGCAGCTGCTAGCCAACCCGTCAATGTCACCAAGTGGTTCAATCTGTATAACTTTGACTTTATGGGCGACCTCGCGTTTGGCAAGTCGTTCAATATGCTCGAAACTAGTCAGGACCACTGGGCGATCCAGTTGCTGAAGGAGGCGATGATGCCCCTCGGGTTTGCCTTTCCCACGTGGTTCTTTCGACTGCTCATGTCCTTGCCCGTGGTGTCAAGGGATTGGTGGCGGCTCATTGACTTTTGTGCGCAGCGGATGGATGAACGAATGAAGGTAGGTTCTATGGATCGGTTACCTTCGCATACTGACCGGTTAGACGCCCGTGGAGATTCCAGATATCACGTCCGCGCTGGTCGCGCCGCTAAAAGGCCAGCCGCCTACCCAGCAACAACGACAGATGCTACGAGGCGATGCGCAATTGATTGTGGTAGCGGGCAGCGACACGACGGCCACCACCCTCTCCGCGGTTGTCTACCAACTGGCCCAACATCCCGACCAGGTGCAGCGACTCCGCGAGGAACTCGCCCCGTACATGACCGATCCGTCCGGAGAGGTCTTGCATGAGAAGATCGCCCATCTCCCCCATCTCAACGCCATCATCAACGAGACCCTCCGTCTCCACCCGCCGGTTGCAGCATCGCTGCAACGCAAAACTCCCCCGGAAGGCATCACCATCGATGGAGTCTACATCCCGGGCAATATGACGGTGATGTGTCCCCAGAACGTGTTGGGGCGGAGTAAGTCTGGGCCTCCTCAACTTCATCAAAAATAGGGCTAATGCAGGGCTGCCTCAGGCCACGACGCTTATGAGCGCCCGACCGAATTCCTCCCCGAGCGCTGGTATTTGCACCCGGACCTGGTCAGGGAGAAGACTGCCTTTGCTCCGTTTTCTGCCGGTATGCTGATCGATTCATACCACTTAATGAGGATGATGCTGATAATGTAGGCCCCTATGGATGTATTGGCAAGCCGCTGGCGCTGCTGAACGTTCGCACCACGCTAGCCCGACTGGTCACGACGTTCGACTTTGAGTATGCTCCAGGCGAGGATGGGATCGGATTCGAGGGCAAGGCCAAAGATAGCTTCACGATGGGGTACGGGGACTTGGAGATTTTGTTCCGCCAGCGATGATGAGGAGCTCGGGGTTAAGGGTGATCCATCATTAGTGTAATTAGTGTCTGCAGCCCAATGTAGCAATTCCCGAGGCCAGTTGGCCCGCGTTTGCCCTAACACTCCCGCCGACGGATTTAAGGTAACAGGCTGACAAGCCGCCCGGAATTAAAGCTAGATGCTGACAGGGGCTCCCCGGTCGATCATCGGCCTGAGATTGAAATACCTGGGCCAGTACCTCATATCCTCCTGATGGACTAAAATTTTTGGAGCTCTCGTCACCATGTCCATGATGGAAAAATCCCCCAGCCACGACGACGGCGTCGCCTCGCCCAGCCCTAGTTCCGACCCAACCATCACTCCGGCCACCCCCGACCCCCAATATCCCAGTCCCTTGCGACTGGCCATTATCGTCTTTGCCCTCTTCCTGGCCATCTTCCTCACCGCCCTCGATCAGACCATCATCGGAACCGCCATTCCCAAAATTACCGACCAGTTTCATAGTGTCGACGATGTCGGGTGGTATGGCAGTGCCTACTTTCTGACGAGTACCGCCCTGCAGCCGGCGTATGGTCGCATGTACATGCTGTTTGATGTGAAATGGTCCTTTCTGGTGGCCATTTTCATCTTTGAATTGGGTTCCTTGATCTGTGCCGTGGCGCCGAACAGCGCGACCCTCATCGGAGGTAGGGCTGTGGCGGGCACGGGCGTGGGTGGGATTTTCTCGGGGGCGCTGGTGATTCTATCGCTGACTGGTATGCACAATGCCTCCTCCAGGGTGGAGAGAGAGAATGCTGACCATTGGAAGTTCCGCTGAAAAAGCGCCCGACCGTCTTTGGCCTGTTTGGCCTGGTCTGGGGTCTGGCCTCGGTGGTCGGTCCCTTGCTGGGCGGTGCGTTTACGGATGGCCCCAGTTGGCGCTGGTGTTTCTACATCAATCTCCCCATCGGTGCGGTGTCCGTCGCGGTGATCATCGTCATCCTGCATCTGCCCAAGACGGCCCCGACCGGACAATCCTTCCTGCAGCGCCTCGTCAACCTCGATTTGCTCGGGGTGGGCTTCCTGCTCCCCACCGTGGTCTGTCTCCTGCTGGCGCTACAATGGGGGGGGACGACCTACGCCTGGAACAACTCACGGATCATCGGCCTGTTTATCGGCTTCGGGCTGATCCTGATCTGCTTCGTGGGCTCGCAGATCTGGCTCGGCGACAAGGCCACGCTGCCCCCGCGGATCATGAAGATGCGCACGACCATCTCCCTCAGCTGCTTCTCGCTCGGCTTCGGCGGGGCCTACTACCTCCTGATGTATTACCTCCCCATCTACTTCCAGAGCGTGCGGAACGTCTCGGCCGTGCACTCGGGCATCGACATCCTCCCCATCCTGATCGCGCAGTCCATCTTCTCCGTGGCCATCGGGGCCGGCGTCAGTGCCGTGGGCTACTACACGCCCTTCTTGATCGGCAGCACCGCCATCTTCTGCATCGGGGCAGGTCTCCTCACCCTCTACACGACGGACATCCCCACCGGCAAGTGGATCGGCTATCAGATTCTGACGGGGGCCGGCGTGGGGGCGGGATTCCAGATCCCCATGACGGCCATCCAGACCATCCTCGACCAGGCCGATATCCCGATCGGATCGGCGGCGGTGATCTTCTTCCAGAGTCTGGGCGGAGCGGTTTTCATCTCCGTGGGCGAGTCGGTGTTCGAGAACCGTCTGGCCAAGGAAATTGCCAAGAATGCTCCGCAGGTCTCGCCCAGTTTGATCCTGGATGCGGGGGCCACGGCGTTCCGGACGGCGTTGGCCGAGGCGGGGCAGCTGGATGCGTTGGATGCCGTGTTGGATGCGTATATGGTTGGACTGCGGGATGTGTTTCGGGTGACGTTGGCGTTGATTCTCTTTGCGTTTGTGTCGTCGTTGCCGCTGGAGTGGAAGAGCGTGAAGCATGTGGCGGAGGCCAAGGCGACGACTCCGACTTCGGAAGGAGATGAAGCTGCGTAGGGTCATAAACTAATCCATCCATCTATCTTCGCTAGCATCGGGACTTTCCAGAATAGGCTGGCTGTGCTGAGGCTGTGATCATGTCTACTTTCATATACTTGAGTCAAAGGATCAATCCAACCAACTACCAAATGTAGAAATTCCCGCCAGATGCTTCAACGGAAGCCGTCGTACCATATATATGCACATCCACTCTGTCCAGTTCACCATACCTCTAACCAGTCCCAGCGAACCAGAGACAGTATGACTGTATCAACCGAAAAGGTGGCCACCACCACCACCACCATTCCCGATAAACGCATCCCCTCAGTAAGCCTATCCCCACCACCATCAACCCTAACACTGACCACCATCCAGCTCCTCAACCCCCTCCACCTCCTCAAAACCCTCTACCTCTTCACCGAAAGCGACTTCCTCACCTTCGTCATCCCCAACACCCTCTTCGGAATCTTCTCCGCCCTCCGCGGCGCCCCCCTCACCCCCACCCCCATCCCCCCCTTGACCCTCCTGCACCGCCTCCCCTTGATCCTCCTCTGGAACTGGCTCAACCTATTGATCTTCGACCTCGCCAACCAACGCCACCCCACCTCCCTCCTCGAAGACACCATCAACAAACCCTGGCGCCCTCTGCCCTCCGGCCTCATCACCATCCCCCAAACCCGGCGTCTCCTCCTCCTCGCCCTCCCCCTCATCCTCCTCCTCAACTTCACCCTCCTCGGCCCCTGGCAAGAAACATGTCTCCTCTACATCCTCACCTGGATCTACAACGACCTCGGCGCAGGCGACCACGACGGCCCCATCATCCGAAACCTAGTGATCGCGTGCGCCTTCTCCCAATACAATAAAGGGTCCCTCCGCATGGCGACCCTCGCCCCCTCATACCCCGTCCCAATCACCACCTGGTCCTGGCTAGCCATTACCTCCGCCGTCATCGGCACAACCATGCACGTCCAAGATCTGAAAGATCAAGACGGCGATCGGGCCAAGAATCGCCAGACCGCGCCGTTGGTGTGGGGGGATAGTGTGGCGCGGTGGACCATTGCCGTGCCTGTGGGTGTGTGGTCGCTCGTGTGTCCGTGGTTTTGGGGACTGGGGGGGTGGGGGTATCTTTTGCCGGTTGGGGTGGG
>NW_020292198.1:0-1321 GCF_003184845.1 Aspergillus ibericus CBS 121593
ACCACCAACGAAGAAACCATCAATGAAGAAACCGACATTCAATTAGTCCTTCAAGATCCAGATTCAAAATTGATTTATGAGTCTTTTCGTCATGATCTTGAAAAAAGTGCGACAGAATTCATAGCCACCTATGGCGCGAACCCTGATCACTTCTGGAATAAATTGCCCTTGCTCAGTGATGGACATATCGTCAAGCAGTTGTTGAAAGTGCTTGGCCACCATTCGGAGATGAATGATTTGACTCAGAGGCTGCTTGAGATTAAGTTATACGAACAAGTTCAATTGCTCGAGAAGAATATCACTCTGCGAAAGGGTGAGACAACTAGAAGCGTGGCTCTCCAACGTGTGCTAGGTCACAAAGCTTCCCGGGCGGAAGACTTCAAAGTCGATCGCGGGAAGAAGCTGTCGCATTTTGAGCTCGTCGATTTATTCCGCATCTCAAAGCCTCATTGGAGAAAGTGAGTTAATTTTATTTTCCTCCAGACCGGTTCTTTTCATATTGATAATTTATAGATGGCGTAAGATCAGTATGTCTAAGGTGCATATGATACGTAAAAATCTAAAGCCAGTTCAAGAAGAATGGGCCAAAGACCTCAATGATGTTCTGTCCAAAATCTACAAACAGATACCTTCACAGACTCCGTTCATCCCCGAGATGGGAGAGGGAGAAGCACGAACTCCGGATTCTGAAGTAGAAAATTCTAATCTGCCCATATTGAGTTTCTCAGCATCAGCCGACCAAGTTGACAGCCAGGCAGATAGCCTTGAAAGCAGGAAACGTGGAACAATACAAAAGGAACAAAATTCGAGTTCCGCAGAAGCGATTATTTCCAATAAGCGATCAGCGTGCGACCTCTACCCGCTAGCTACGAAAAGACAATGTGTTGGCCAGGTAGTGCTTCCTTCGCAAGGCCACACAGCGGAATCAGGCGTTCCGAACAACCGGACAGTGCAACCTAGCAACGACAATTCCGCGCGCCCTGGTATGCAAAATGTTAGCCCTTTACGTGACTTTGGCACTCAATCGAACCCAGTAATAGAATATCAGACTCTTGGATGCCCACTGTCTGATAATTCTGAAGCTGTCAATCTTAATTCAGGAAATCAACCGCGAAACCCATTTAGCCAAGCATCAACTGGAACTTTGCTACTGCATGATGGAACAACTATGTCTCAAAAACAGACTCAATTGTTCGAAGTCCGAACTAGGTCCCGTCAATCCAGTCTTGCACCAGTAGTCGGCAATTCCATCTATCCAGATGGTTACGACCCTGACGTCGACTCAATAGACGCGATAAATGCTTCTGCCGAACCTCGAATT
>NW_020292198.1:1501-25714 GCF_003184845.1 Aspergillus ibericus CBS 121593
TTACGACCCTGACGTCGACTCAATAGACGCGATAAATGCTTCTGCCGAACCTCGAATTCCCTGGCCTACGGGCATGGACAGTTACGACCCTGACGTCGACTCAATAGACGCGATAATTGCTTCTGCCGAACCTCGAATTTCCTGGCCTTCAATAGACGATATAGTTCCAGTCGAAGAAGGAGCATATCAATGGTCTCCGCCAAATATCCCGAACAATGTCTTAGGTCAACACCCTGTTACAGCGACATAGTTATGGAAAAGCTAGATATCCATATTAGGTTGTCTGAACCGATGAGTAGTATGGTCATTATGGATGTATATCAATTTTGGTACTATTGGAATCATTGTGACTTGTTCCGTAACCCTGACAGTAGTTGATCTCAATCCGATTTCGGTTTGGGGGGTAAGGCAAGGACGTAGTAAAGCGAGCCGGATATAACAATTTCGTCTTCAAAGTAGAACGGCCGCGAACCTGGTGTGAGTTCAGGACCGTTTTCGACTCGCGGCATTCCCTCGATTGTGCAAATAGGGATAAGATAGGCCGCTGTCTTCACTATCCTCGTCGATCTCGTGGTCTTCCATGCCTGTAGATCATGACCCTTCAAATCAGGGAGTCCCGACGCAAGTTTTGCCAATACAGATTCGAGATTTTCGTCGACACATATTGAGGTATCCTTGCCCCGTTTCTCCCAATGCGCCTTCTCGAGGAAAGCCACAAGCTCAGCCATTGTATCCATCTGCCCTTTCAAGGCCGGCCTCGAGAACCGTAATAGTCTGGGGTGATGATAATCGCTGCGAGTGCAAGTACTTAGCAACGAAATAGACTTGTAGAGTGATATAACCTACATTCGTTTTCATAGAGTAGAAATTAATGAGTGGCGTAGGATAGTGTCTGCGCGAAAGCAAAGTATCTGATGGTGGGGTTTTCGGGAAATTATCTCGATGCCCGAAATAAATACGTTCTCCGTGTTGAACCACTAGCGCAATTTTACCATCTGACGACCTGCATCGGGTGGAGCAGTCATTACCGCAGTCATCGCGCATCACGAGACGCATATTAAGCATGGGCTAGAGTTGCCTACTAGTGGGAAATCGATCAGGTGATCAACGGGTTGCAGAATCGAATTGAGTTGTGGTGTAATCATCCTATTGACGGTCTACAATGAATTTGTTGACCGTGAATTCAAAAATTGCAAGAAATCCCCGAGTATGTGTGATATGTACCTACGATATTGACAGCTGAGAGGACATATACTGAGAGGATATCGATGTATGAAAGTTGCCCAGCAGCTGTGATAGAACGGCCCGGACTGAGGCCTTATCTTATCGGCACCGGCCCGACTGGCGTCCTGGCCTTGTAATAGCCCAGCTAGTGGGATCAAGGTCCTTGGGGTGACGTGCTGGAGTGGTCACGGAAGTCGTGAGGTCATCGACTTACGCACTGTATCGGACCGTTGACTTTCATATAACGAGAGGGTAGAGTCGTACTATCTGATCCTTCAAGGATCAGTCTATCTTGTGGATATAGGCTACCTTTGTCGTCACCAGTGGAATCCTACACGTTCGGTGGCCAGTTCCTTACCTAGTCGACAGGCCTTCTACCCTGACAA
Organism: Aspergillus ibericus CBS 121593; assembly: GCF_003184845.1. Classification (NCBI taxonomy): domain Eukaryota; kingdom Fungi; phylum Ascomycota; class Eurotiomycetes; order Eurotiales; family Aspergillaceae; genus Aspergillus; species Aspergillus ibericus. The sequence goes on from NW_020292198.1 coordinate 3,112, forward strand.
GTAGATCCTATCACAGATGCATTTTGTCACTAAATATCTAGAGCAAATTTTAATACACAGGTTGTGTGGGCGTATTCTTTTGGTAGTGTACCTCACTTGGCTGACTGAAGGCCCATGGTCGATTAGTCATCATAAGAGTGACTGAACTTCTGGGCATTGTTCTTTCCAATCTCTGCACGGTAGCAAGTTAAAGTATCTTGATAAAGGACATAAAGAGGACAGATGCATACTGTAGAAAGTACCGCTGTTTGCTACATGGACTCCTAAGTACATGGTGATGGGATTGTTTCAGATACAGTCTTGGTTGTAATATTCGGTTTCCACTAAACAAGCATAACTGATTACTGCCACTGATACATAAGTACATTCCATCTCGTAGCAAGAGCAGCTTGAAGAAAAGTCATCAGTCTCAACATCTCTAGAATAAAGACTTTGAGTGTCACATCATGTTCTGAACGATCCTTATACTGGTTCCAGAGAAGCTTGTACACATCCTCATTATTCTGAGGTCCTGTGAGGAATCGAAGGAGGTCTTCAGAGACAGTACCGCTTGCGTCAAAATGCCAGGTAAGAAGAGATAGCTTAAGTAGCACATCTGGCATGAGCATGCTGGAGATTCTTTCCACATGCTGACAGAGAAGTTGGTTCCCAGCCAGGTTAGATATATCCGTAACGGAAACCGAGCCTTTTCTGACCGTCTGACAACCCTGTAAGAGAAACTTGGCTTCCGAGCTGATGTGTTCCGAGAAGCATGGGTTTTGAAAGTCCTCCCAGCCCAGACAATTCATCTGTAGCGCCTTCAAGACTGACTGAGCCGGAAAGTGAAGGAATCCTTCATGAAGCGGAATCTGTGGAGCCTTCGAACGAACGTCGGTAAAGATCATACAACAAGACGCGAATGACTTACCATGATTATCTTCAGTAACAATTGAACAAAGGAACTGAGATGCGAGCGAAAGGTATTAGGAGGATCTCAAGGGAAGAAGCTATGATAATTAGGAAACATAGTTTAAGACAGAAGGTCAGGTTCTTATATCGAGAAATCAAGACTTCTCCCCCCCTACCTACCGGGTAATCGCCAGGGACAAGTAAGTCATCGATAATGATGCTATGCTTCTCCCATGCTTTGGGTTAGCCTTAGCGTCGGACATATCAGGAACTACCGGAAGCCACCACCATATTTCTGGTGTATTGAAAGCCTACGTATTGACTTATGAGGTTGAGCGCTTCCTTTCCAGGAAGGAGCATCCACAGAAGCATACCCCCCTTGTGTATTCGCGTTTCCCCCACTCATCATGCGGCAGCTGAAGCCACTGTCTGGCCAATGATATTGGTGATAAGTTGAGCATCTAGCTGTTGCCCATGCACCCCAGTATTAGATCACGACCTACATACAGTACATAACCAATAGCCAGCAAAATTACCAGGACATCCATTCTTAAATGATCATTTCTGGTAGTCAAGAAAGATCACTCTTCGTTCTGGTATTCGTAGCAGGGGACTCATATTACACCCTAGTACGCAGGAGCGCTCTTTTTGTTATAATGCCAGGGGCAGTCAAAGTAAATACTTTAAACCTTCTACACCTTTTTCTTAGGCTATTTCCTACACTCGCGACATTCTCTAAATCACCCTCACCACTGTCCTTGCTATGTACGAATTGACCGCAATACTGTGCTTAATCTGTATATTCTATATACTTGCAATATGTGGAGTCTTTGCCCAACGTCTTTTTGATATCTGGAATGAATTACGGTGGCAGTATAGGTTAGCACAACCCTAGCCTTCACTTTACCTAAAACTGTTATTGTTGGACACTGATATCATCTAGAGAAATTGCGTGGCAGCCACCGGTCTAATCCTTTCAATATGTGGGAGGAGCACAGTGTTGGATGCCGATGGCATGTCTATTAGCTATGTCCCATAAAGCAGCGGATGTTGGGGTGGATTGCTTTCCATCGTCATTAACTCTTTTCCCGTTGTGTGTCTGTTCCCATATAATCAGCTATGATAAGAGTAAATATAAAGGACCTACCAATTAAGACGTAATGCCTCCAGTCACTTGTTTTCCATACAAAGATCTTGCTGATTGCTATTTTAGGGACATCTATCCATCCTGGAGCTTCCCACTTACGGCTCCCTTTAGAAGCCACATGCCGCGCCGATAGACTTTGATGTAACTATAGTCTTAAGCCTAGGTAGCAGATCCCTGACAGCTCTCAAAGCTATACGCAGGTAAAGAGGCGATCTTTTTGACCGATAATTCCTTGTCAGTCAGACCTGATCTTCTAATCTACAGAATACTACGAATTGGGGATCCCTTCTTAATCGAGGCTGACCTAGCGTGTACCGCAGTGTAAAATATACCCGGTCATACATCTTATCCAATTTTGATGTTTTGAAAGGCTATGTATTAAGATACATTTAGCGCCACTATAATGACGAAGACTATGTTTACGCAATTTGCTCGCCAGTCGCCTATACGAGCTGAGACCCTACCTGGTGAGGTTTGTTCAGCTGCTCGCCGATATATTATAGCCAAATCTCCAAACTATACGTCAGGACTGGTTGAAAAAACCTTCAGTGTTTGGTCACTTGAACTCAAATTTTCGAAGATGAACTCGTCGGGTGCTGCATATTCCCTGGTGCCTATTGAGGCTATACTTGACACTCTTCTACCGGGCTATAGCTTTTACGCGCGTCTTATGTCGTTATACTCCCATGCAAATGTCTCTTTTTACCTATTCGTCTTCATAATATCCCTGGTGTTCTGCATTTGTGCGGGTCGAGCCCTTTCACTTTGGGACCGACTGCAGTCATTTCTCCTCTCCTTTGCAGCCTCGGTGGAGATCAGGTATCACGACATTATATACCGCGACGTAATGAACTGGATCTCTCAAAACCCCGCGTTGACCAACATACGACGATCCGTCGCTAGTTCGAAAACCAGCTTCGTCTCCCCGTGGGCCACAGAAGAACCAGGGAGCGATGATGAAACTGATTACTCCGAAGAAGAGATACTGCGATTCGAAAATGATCTACGGGGTTTCTGGATGAAAATTAAACAGCAAGAGAGACGTCCGCTTATCCGATATTCGCCTGCGCCTGCCGGGATTTACTTTTTTGTTCATAAAAGGCGCTTGTTTGGTCTCCGTCGGCAAATGTACCAGGACACCGGTAACCCTTGGACTGACCACAGGGAGAGGCTGTATTTTTACGCAAGCAATCCAAATGCTCTCAAAGATCTCCTGCGTGACATACAGAGGGCTGCTCTGGAGAAGAATGTTCGCGACGTATGTGTGAACCAAGGGTTGAAGGATGGGCCTTCCCAACAGTGGTTCAGTCTGCCGTCCAAGAAGACACGGCCACTATCAACCGTTGTTATAGATCCGGAAATCAAAAGCAACCTCCTGAAAGATATGGAAGGCTTCTTCCACCCGCGTACTCGCTACTGGTACGACACACGTGGTATTCCATACCGACGAGGGTATCTCTTCCACGGCCCACCAGGTACAGGCAAATCAAGCCTCTGTCTCGCTATGGCTAGCCTAATAGATCTCGAGATTTACACGGTCAGTCTTAACTCAAAGACTATGAATGGGGACAGTCTCACTCGTTTATTCCTGTCTCTACCAAAACGGTGTCTTGTGCTCTTCGAGGACGTGGATCAAGCTGGCATCGAGAAACGCAGTATTGGCGGTACTTCCTTGCAGAGTGATGAGGTGATGGATGCTGATAACAGGGCTTCTGACTCTCCAGAGTCATCTGAGCATTCTCCAAGTGGAATAACCCTTTCCGAAGTTCTCAATATCATCGATGGCGTATCTGCTCAAGAAGGCCGTATTTTGATCATGACCACAAACAAGCCACTAGCTCTCGATGAAGCTCTTCGACGCCCAGGCCGCGTGGATGTCAGTTTTCCTTTCAAAATGGCGACTCGTCGGGATATCAAAGAACATTTTCTTTCAATCTTTACAAAGCCTTCAGACCAACCTTTCATAGTCGAGTCGGAAACCTTGAAGATTTGTTGTCCATTGACACCAGAATCTCCTGATTGGTCAATCGATTCCATCATCGCTTTGTCGGATTCATTCGCAGATCAAGTCCCGCCGAACCAACTCTCTGCTGCGACACTTCAGAACTATCTAGAGCGATACAGAGCCGATCCGGAGTCTGCCGTACGCAATGTGACGGCTTGGGTAGGGAGAGAGAAGAGAGAGATTTGAAGTCCTAACTCGGGCGCAGTGTTCAGTACTATACAGCGGATCATAGTTAGCTCTATCTCTCGCCCGACATTAACTGTAGCAAGCTGTGCTATAGAGCAGGATGGGACAGCAAAGATCAACAATATATATAATTCCTCCAGTTGGAATGTCTTGGAAGCAATACCAATACTTCTCCCTACCTCCAATGAGCTTCAGCTAGTCTGTTGCTTGTGTAGTCTCTTGATATGAACTAATCAGAATATGTTCGTAAGTGAAATGGGAAAATAATCTTAGCAGTAATCTTTCCTTGGTATTGAGAGCGGATAAGGAACTTGGATAGGAGATACGCACATGAGATGCGTAGTGTAAGTTCTCTGTTGTGTACGTATGGGATGGCTATGATCGGACGTGGGGATTCGGATTACGGATTAACTTATGTACCGTTCCAGCTAATCACGGAGGTCGGGCTCCGGCTCTTTTAGGCGTAAAAAATCATCCTCCCGGTCTTCGCCGTCCTGGGCTTTCTGGGTTCGGGAGTTTTGTGGTTTTAGGTTAGAAGTTCCTTAATTGAATCCCTTCCAAATGCAGAACCGATATTAGCATTCCTTCAGTGCTGTACTCGATTTGGTTGTACCTTTTCTTGAGCAGGTCCTGGCAAGAAGATTGGCGACTTGTTCGTCTTCATGCCGGAAGATTACTTTAACCGACTTCTTGGTCGGCTGATCTATTACGGCGACCTCTCCGCATGTCAGCCTCGTCGAGGCTCAGTCAAGACCACCATCACTTGATGAACCAACATCAAGTAAATGGCTAACAACAGCTCGCCGGGTTACAAAGCCCTCTTCTTCAGGGAAGCAGCCCTAAGACAACAAGCAGAGGAACGCCAACAACAGGCAGATGAACTCCAGCGGCAGGCACAGAGGGAAAGGGATCAGGGAAGAGAACGAACACGACAGACAACCTTTGCAGAGCTTATCCAATACTGTCACAACTATTTCTCCCGATCTCTGAGAGCTGAAAGTCCGTCTCACTCTACAACGGGGAAGATACCGCCGCCCACTGGGAAATGCTGTCCGTTGCAGCTTCTGCCTTGGACCGACTGCGCAGTTTTGCACCCAGCAATGTCTACGGACGCTGCAGCAGGGTGGCCAGCTGGATGATAATTGCCCGAATGTTAAACTTCACCGACAGGGAGGGAATAGTAACCAACATCTCATCAACATATCCAAAGTGTGTGCAATGGGGAGCTGTCGGTAGGTGATCCAAAGACGGCTCATAGCCCAATGATCTTATACCCAGATAAAATTGAGGAATAATACTTGATGTCCATGCCTACCTGCTTATATTGCGTACCATCGTAGTTGTTGATGGATTCTCAGAAAGTATAAGTCTGATAATTATGTTGTGTTCTGTCCACTTCCGCTAGCACGGCAAGGCCAGATAGAGAGCGCCAAATGCCGTGTCTCACCCGTCTTGAAACATTCTGCAACGGGTGCTAACTATCGGGTAGGCTCAGCTGCGTTGAGGTCCCCTTCATATCCGTCGTCTCATCCTTGGAGCAGAAGATGGAGTGGTGGAATAGCATGTCCGTCCAACGCAGGCTACTCAAGCATTATCTATTCATAAAGATAATTTATAGTTAGCCTACTCCCACTTGGGATCAATCGGCGTGAAATGGCTGTGGTGCGGCGGCAGCGTCCCCACAGTCGCTTACCTCAGCATACCCTCTTCTTCTCTTCCTCTCTCTCTCTCTCTCTCTCCTATCTTCTTTCCCGCCTGTTTCGTGTTTGCTTTCGTCTCCTGGTATCATGGGCTGACGACCATCGGAAACAGAGAACTGCAGTATTACGGACCAGACTGGATTGCCAACTATGTCCTCCATGGCGGCCAGGGTGAGGGCCATCCAAGCCTCCAACGGAAGCGTTTTTGGAGAATAAAGTGGGCTCTCTTATGCCACGATAGCATTATCTCCCAAATACCGATCCGAATCGGCCTCAATATGAACATCTCCATAATATCATCACCCATCATCTTCTGCTTCCAAACTCAGGCATACACACACTTTCCTGGCCCCTCTCTCAAACATCTTTTCATCCTGATCCCTTTTCTAGCTCCATCTAAGCCAACCATCACCAATAACACCCCCGGTGTTGCGCCATGCCCACGCGGAGAAAGAAATCCGAAGTAGGTGCTCCGTTCCCAGCCACGCCCCCTCCCTTCTCCCCCTTCCCCGCCCCAGACAGAGTCGCCTATCTGTAGTAGTGTATGCACCATTGGGAACCCCGGGTTAATAACTCAGGCCGTCGACTGCGCCGGCCGAGGCGGATCGCCTCCAAGCCGCGGCCGAATACGCCACCAGTCCGAGTAACTATTATGAGGACCAGACCATGCCCAGCACCTAGTGGCGTTGATCCGCAACCATGCCTCGCTGGACGAGGTCCGCGCCCACCTCACTCGCGCCCTGGCCGAGGCCCAGCCCCCTGCCCAGCAGCACCTGGAGAGCCTGCGTCGCGGTATCGAGGTTGAAAGTAAACCGCCACGCTTTTACCCACGGATCATGGGCATCCGGCACTTGTGCCAGTGGCCCTTACCGCGTCCCTGCTAAATCATGGACTGCCGTCACCGACGACAACAACTTTGGTGTCACACTCGGTCTCCCTCTACCTTATCTCGGATTACCCCTTTTTCGATTTTCTCGACAGCCATAACTCTGTCAAACACATGACTGGGGATTACCGAGTCCGACTTTTACAGCTCGTTCCTGGTCAACGCTCTGCTGGCTAATGCATGCGTAAGTCCGATCTGCCCTCTTGGGCTGGTCTCAAGGCTCGTTCGCTGACCATGCACCTTCTGGGGTCGATTTAGTTACTACTCGCAATATACCGAAGCCTACACGGTCCCCAGAAATGTCTGCACGAAAGGAGCCGATTTCCTGGCCGAGGCGGGACGTCACCTACAATCATATCAGTCTGAGAAAGGAGGCGACATCCGCCTGGCGTCTTTGCAGGGACACCTGTTGCTGTATGAGAGATATACTGACACTCACCCGGGCGGCAGGCGCCCTGACGCATCGACCGGAGGGACCGGGCCGTGTTGTTAATCCACCAGATACTCCTTGTCGGGCCATGATGACTGTGGATATACCATGCTGCATCGCGCCATTGAGATGAGAGTCACTAAAGATCATAAGCAAAAGGACCGACTTACGATTCTCAATATCGCAAATGTCTTCAGATCTAATTGTCTCTATCAAGTACACGGTGTGGGTTTGTTTCAGGTAGTTCATATGTTTCTTCTTATCTCCTCAACGACGCCGCCTCACAAGGGTTGAGCTGACTTCTCGCATTGACAGTCATGCACACCAATTTCTTCTATCCGAGCCGAGTGAGCTCTGGGCATGGAGCCCATGGACTGAAATAGCATGAACGTGAGCGACATATGGACGCCATACCCCATCTCCCAAGCCTCCTGGCCGTCATACTTGAATCGATACTTCGATGAGGCACGCAAGCCCTCGTTCATCGCGCGGGACATCTGGTGTCTGTCTCGCACAGACTCGGGCTTGGAGCCTGATCAGTGTAAGCAGGAACTCTACAACCATCTCTGTGCATGTGAGAGCAGTCTCTCTGAATGCTTCAATCCGGCGACGCAGCCCGCCCCGCATCTGCTTTTACTTCGGTGGTGTTCTCTCCCCTCGAGATAGGAGGGAAAGGTGGCTGTATAGCTAGCTAACGAGTCCTTGTGGCATAGAATGCGCCACCACACGCTGGTCATTAACCTCTGTTGCAATCGGTTCGGAGTCCATCCATTACTGTCTGAGCATGACGAGCGCACTCCCCGACAAACCAAAGGGTTCAGCGCCGTGGAAATTGCTGTCTCGTTGGCGCGGGCCATCGCTGTGGTCTCACAACAGCTGCGGGTGGAGTACAGATTGGAGCATGCCCACCAGTTCGCCATGTAAGCTGTCAACCTGGCGCTGTTTACCCTGCTCGATCAGGACACATTCGACATCCTCGACCGGGACTTCCTGACACTAACCAGCACCCTGTCCATCATCGCCTGCCGCTCCCACCTAGGACGGCACCTCTTTCACTTCTTCAAGCTGGCAGCGCGATCGCGCAACCAGGGTAATCGGGTGCAGCAGTCCGACGATGTGCCGCCCGGCATCAAGGAGCTGTTCCAGCCGGACTCGCAGTTACAGGCCCCGGACCGGTGGGATCATTGCAATGACTCCTTGGTGGTGCATCCTCCATTACATCATGCAAGCGACAACAACTATTCTTTCGTCACCTTTCCAGCTGGCCACCCGGGCCCAGTGAACACCCCGCTCATCATGTCTTCTCCGATCTGGAGATCACGGTCAGGGAGATTAAGGCCATGCGCTGGCTCCACCACATGGCATACACATATGCTGCCCCCGGACGCGCGCTCCGGCAGTGCAATAGTGTTCTGCAGCGTATTGCCCCCAGCCTAGGTATCGACCTCAGTGATCTTCCCGATTGCAGAGCCTTACCTACTGATGGAAATGCATTACATTTGATTGACGGTATTGACGAACGCGAGGGTAACAAAGTTCGATCAGCTCCAATTGTTTCAGCACAACCGTAAATCGACCTTCCGTACGTCACGATCGACCCTTACTGGGTAGGAAAATATTGTTCCTTTGGCTCGGCGAAAGCAGGGTTCTAGACGTTCACATGCTCAATAAATAGCTAGCAACGCCTCCCAGACACTTCTACACACAATTTGGCCTCCAGCAAGCTTTTTATATTTTAAGCTTTCGTAGACTGTTCTCTAATACGCGGCCCTTCCGTGTTGGGTGTAGATAGTTCGGCAGCGCTAGATTTAGGTGAACACGTTCAGATGTTGACAGATTGCCCATCTGTATGGCATGTGCCTGAGTCACCCATGAACGAAGTGTTTAGAATTCTGTATGGCTTTTACGCTTCTTGTAAGAACTGGGATAAGTTGGATTAGACTCTAATTTAGGGTGATTATTGGCTTGGGCTCTATTTCCATCTACAAGTCTTGTATTGTGTTCAAATAATACGAAGTTGTCCAACCATAACTTGTAGAAATTTAGGAGCCACCCGAAATTGAGATGATTGACGTTGTTTTGGTAGCATGGCATATGTTCCGAATTGCTTCAGCATCGAAGCGGGGGGCCTCCTGGAGGGGTGCGCGACACGGGCGCGAAGCGGACTCAATCAGAGCCACGTCACTATTTGCTATTAAGCTCAAGTACCCGTGGGTATACCCCGTGGGTATACCCAGCTGGGTACTTTTCTTGGCACTTTTACTATTTAAGATATAGTTAAATGATGCATGTCTATTATCAAAGCATGACGTATAATTCCGAGTACCCGTGGGTGCTTTTCTTGGCGTTCTACTAATATTATATCCAAAACTTAGTGTTCTGGATACCAGAAAGCAAGCTCCGGGATTGCTTATATCATTCTGATCAGATATACACCTGGGACATTGGCTTCTCGAAGATTGATCGTGCGTCGAAAAGATATGTGTTGGTCCCTACAAGTTAGCGCCATTATATGGGCCGTAAGGCCTACCGCAAGACCTTCCCAAAATTTTCAGTTGTGGCTTCCTGGTTAACTTGCCCGGTCGTGGGGATCCTTCCTTCAGCTAGGTCCCCAATCGGGCAGGCGGCCGGTTTAATTGTAATCTACTAGGGAAAACCAGCCCCCAGACATAATGGATCATGTAAGATTCAGATTGTACTGTAGTCAATATAGCGAGAGGATGCAGTTGGACGAGGTGTTGGGAAAGAGTCTAGAAGTACAGTACTACAACGAGTGATTATGTGGGCCGCGGATACTTCGGGCAGATTCCCGGTTTAATTCAGCCGAGCACTCCACCGCCTAGGTACTCCAGACTGATGGAGGGACATCATGTTCACGAAAACAGTTAATACCGTACATTTAAGTTGTCCACCAACTAGGCTTGAATGCTACGGCTATAGATTTAATCGGCCCTAATAAGATAAATAGTGACTCTTGATACCTGAAGCTACTGCACCTGTCATGGGAAGTGGTACTTCTTAGTAGAAGAACTGAAAAGGTTCTCAACTTCCAGGAGCTTTGGTAATGTTCTACGATTCGCCCGTCACGTGATCGATCGTATCCTTTTACCCCACCATCATCCATAGGTAAGTCCTAAACATGGAGATATCCTAAGGAAGCCTCTAGAAACGGACAAGTTGGTAAGTTCAACTAGCAGAAAAATATGTTAAAGTGATTCTCATGACCAATAATAGGTACGAATATGCTGTGCGGACAAGTGAGAGCAAATGAATCTAACCCCGATTGGGTTTTCACCTCATGGTAGAGAATAGGTGGCCCGGGACCTAGCACTGCGGTTTCCGCAGGGCGTAAGAACTAGAAGCATATTCTACCGCAGCCCGAATACAACCACGCTGATGTAAGAGATATACCCATATTATAAATTGAACAAATAACACAATAAGATAACATTTAGCAATAAGTATTTTATATCATTTTCAGACATTTTTCATTTTTGGTGTAGCTGGTGTACCTCCCGGCTCTGGGAAAGGCTCAACCTGGGGTATAATATCCTCCATTATCTCCTGGATTGGAGAAGGGTAGTATGATTCCTATTTGTATCAGTTATGTTCTCGAAATGTACGGATCAGTATATAATACCAGGTTGGACAAAGTATTGATCCACTGGCTTAGTGAGGATGAATCAAGATAATATATTTGCCCGGTTTTTCGGATGCGGACAGCCACGAAGACGTCGGAATCACATTCAAGGCTGAATTCCGCTGCCTTTTTGAACAGACTCTTCTTACGCCTCTGCCGCTGTTGCGATTTTGCTCGAGCGGTCTCAACGTGACGCTTCTTCACCCAAGGAGATTGCTTGGACATACTGCAGGGTTCTAAGTGAAATTGTCGGACAGTTTCGGTATCCGGAATGTTGGACTCTATTAAATACCCTCCATAGGCATTGAGGGTCACTGCGGTGTATTACATATAAAACCTATATCCCGCAGGCGTGCTCTGCTTCAAGGATTCGCACCGCAGTAGTCCCCACTTGTAGCTATCGTTAAGTTATAAGAACCCTCTCGTATGCGGACTCCCCTTCATCGTCCTTTCCTGCTCTTCTTGTTTTGTTTTCTGTCAACTTCTCTTTGCACTGAGGATGGATATATCAGCTATTTACGCAATTACCGCCGGCGGTGTCTTTGCTGCGTTGGTTTTTGCCCGGATCATCTCCATCCTTGTCAAATGGACAGATCTATTCTCTGTCCTAGTATCTCGACATCTGACTATCCCTTATTTTGTTCATAGACATCGGCTCTGGGGCCCATGGTCACGAGCCAGTGTTATCCTTCACGTGACATATGCCGCAATGAATATCTTCCTTATCCTCTTCAGAATAACATCATTAACCAGTGCTGGCCGCCGGGCTGGAGAGTTGGCCTTAATCAATCTAGTTTTCCCTTTATCCGCCACGCACCTGAGCTACTTAGCTGATCTTCTTGGCATAAAATGGCGCACTTGTTGTAGGATTCACCGTGCTACTGGTTGGATGACTATTGTTCTGGTGTCATTCCACATAATCGCAATGATACAGGACCAGCAATTCAGCTTTTCACTTTATGAATCACAAGATATGTTTACTTTGATCGTACGTCACTTCACTGCTTTCTTTTGTGCCAGCTAACGGCGGCTAGGGTGCTGCATCACTTGGTATCCTTGCTTTGTGTTCAAATACGTGGTTTCGTCGGTGGTCCTTCGAGATCTTTCTCCGAGGGCATCAGATCCTGGCTGCATTATTTGTCTATGGCACCTTGCGGCATCTTTCAGACGAAAACGCCCCCCTAAATCATTATCTCTGGATTTCGTTGGGGGCCTTAGGGCTGACCTCATGTTTACAGCTAATGATCTTATTATATCGAAACGGATTATTTGCAGGCCGCGGTGCTCCCAGGGCTCTCGTAACGTTCACATCCAAGAAAACAAATGAGGACAAGCTCATAGTGACAGCTGCCCGGGTTCGTGTCCTCTTACCTCGACCGGTGCAGGTCGAGGCCGGGCAGTATATCAACATCTGGATACCATCGGTAAGTGTACGGTCGTGGACACAGACTCATCCGTTCACAGTCACATCATGGTCCCGGCATAGGCAGGACGTCATGGAGCTTCTTGTACAACCACGCCATGGTTTATCCGCGGATCTCACCCGTCACGCCTTAGCGGCCTTAGAAAGCTCTGTTTCTTTCCTGGCCCTATTCACTGGCCCTCATGGAACGACTGAGGATGTCAGTCAATACGAAAGCTCATTGTTAATCGCCAGTGGATTTGGGCTTGCCGCGGTGACCCCGTATATTAAAAAGATGATCTACGGTTATAACACTTCTACTCTACTAGTTCGCCGACTGCACTTAGTATGGCAGGTAGAATCGATTGGTGAGTGCATTGTGCAGTTAATCCTGCGAACACCCACCCAGCTAATGAGCCAGACATGACAAATGCGGCCGAAGGCCTGCTTAATGATCTCCTCGATGACGATATTATAGACAATGGTTATGTCTGCAACATGTCTCAAAGCCCGAGATGTTCCGTCTGAAGCTGACCTGATATTGTTCTAGATCCTCAATGTATCTATATACGTGAGAAGTGGCCTTGCAAATGACAAAACAACATTTGGGGAACACAAACGATTCTGCCTTTACCAGGGCACGCCGGATTACGAAAGCATTATCGCACTCGAGGCATCTGGCGACATGATTGAAAGGCTGCCGAACATCCAGCAGGAGCGAGGCCGGACGTTGGTTATGAGTAAGCGTCTCGTATGACTCTGCAAGTGTTATGGACTGACTTTCCTTCTCAGTTTCCGCGGCAGATGACCTTCGAGATCACATACGGGAGATCGTACGAGGCTACCTGCATCAGGGTGTACAGCTTTCAGAACTGGAATACCAGCCTAATGATGGTTGATGGAAAAAAGATGAGGACGGTTCGAAGCGTTCCGTAAAGTACGGCGTATCGCAGATGAAATATCGGAGGTTTAGATGGGGCAACGGAGAGGCTTAACGACGTATTCCGGACTAGCTGGATTTAGGCGGTGAGAATACAATGTTACCCAGGAGCTCTGCTCAGACACTTTTCCTGTTCCTTTCCCTTTTGCTTTCTCCTTTTGGATTGATTACCGGACGCACGACTTGTTCCTGGAGAGGTGAGTGGGGCAGGTTCATTGTCCGCCACGGCTTCAGCGACTAGACCGTGGCTCTTCGATGTGCTCGTAGGAACTCACCTTTTGCTCACCCTCCCTGAGGGTCTAATCAACCCCCCGAACAAAAAAAGGCCGGCTTCTTTCACTTTCCATCATGGTTCCATTCCGTCAGCCTGTCTGGCACCTCCATCTTTGCCTGCCAAACGGCAACCTTTCATTCAGTAAATTTGTACCACCCCTGGTTGCTAACTTTCACTCTCTTAATCACCGTCGTTAGCCGATCTGGCGGGCTGGTCCTACCAACATGTTCATTTTAACGGTCGGCATCCAGGTAAGTGAGAACCAATCTGAACCAACTTCCTCAACTCACCCCCAGGAAGGACATCCAGAAAGGTAATTCAGGTTGGGACGAGGATGCGTGTGCCGACGTGAGTAATCTCCAAAAGGCCTCGTATAACGCTCACTTTAGTGCAGCTGGTCAATCATCTTGGTAAATTGTTAGAGCAGATCGGACGACTTGACGATTTGCAGAAAACAGATGTCTTGATACGGGCTCAAAGAGGGGGATTTATCCGATGCCATACTCTGAGCACCGAACAGAAGATTATATCCTCCACACACCGGGCTGGTTGCGTGAATATGTTACATGTCACGGTCGGCCTTGAGGTGGGCTCGCTCTTCCAAGAGACTTGCAGCAACTAACGCTCGCGGCATAGGAACAGGACCCCGGAGAGATGCCTCTTCTTCTTGAAGAGAAGCAGTCCAGAAAGGTTGGTTCATCGAGAATATGCTAACGGCTTGTTCTTACTCTTTGCAGCTCGTTCGAGATCTTGGGTCCGACTTGGAGCAGCTTGGGCAACTGAAGAGCTTTCAGGTAGCCAATATCGGTTATGGGCTTACAAACGCTGGCTTCGTGGATAGCTTTGAAATAAAAGAAGCTAACCAGAACGAGCTTTCAGTGTACCTAGGTAGGAAGCATGTCCATCCCACTCTTCTTACCGTCACTTCCGATCATACTAACCATTTCTTCTCCCGAAGGGAACCACAGTTTTGCCGCCACTCAATCCACTCTATTCCCTCCGTTGCCCCCGTCCCTACCAATGAACGATCCCAAGTTGTTAAACTCTCCAGATAACATCCCACTCGACGTCGTCCCTGATCCATGGAAGAATATCACACACGATTACAGTCACTTCCAAAGCGGCGAAGCCGAGCAGTTGTTGGATGAGGATATGATACTTGATGAAAGCACTCTTTTAACACCGCCAGAAACAACTCTTCTCACCACCTATCCAGGCCTTGGAATTGCGTCACCCACAGAGACCGTTTCCACACCTGGGCTGAATGGGACAACTTCCTACTATTCAACACCTTCTAGTATGTGTCTTGACTCTTCCCCTGGGGAGACACTCGCAGGTGTTAGATCCGCTATACGAAAGCAACCCAGAGCAAAAGGAATTCCTATAAAACCCAATTCGACGATCCTCCTCCTACTACAATCCTGCGGTGGAGGAAAACTATCCGAAAAACATGTTCAGGAGATTTTCAAAGCGGAAAGGTCTTTTTCCTCGCAGACATCTCGCGAGCTACTACGGCCTCTTCTGAATGATTGGGACAACAATATGTCGCTCGGCCTGCATGCACTTGGACTTCCTGTCGTCTGGCTCGGTATACAAGGAATGGTGAATTATTTGAGAGTCCTTGATGCAGATGAGAGAGATTCTTTCCTTGACCCTGTCGCGAGGCGTATTGGACTGGTACTGCTCTACTTCAACTATAACGAGCTCTGTAGGCACCCAGGAATATATTGCCCTGCTCCTATACCGAAGGCAGCCACCACCTATGTCCTTGATTGCATTCTTAATGCGTATCATGACGATCCTCGCATATCAAAGCTACCGCAATCTCGTCGTAATAAGATATCAGCGAATTATGCAAAACGTGGGAAGTGGTGGTGGACACTTGCAGGGTCATTGGGAGTTGGCATCCTATTAATCGGGGACGATCAGCTCATTAGATTTATGTGAGTTTACTATGCCCACACAATTCTCAGCTTACTCACTTTTCTTAGCAACAATGCGACGTTCACAGACATACAAATGGATGTACTCATCACTTTAGCCTTGAATACTCGGCCAGGCACTATTCGTATCTTCCATGAATTGGAGCCTGTGGTGAAACCTCTCATATTTGGACAGGTCACAGAAGACCTCCGCCAGGCCATTCTGAATGATAGGCTTGGCTTCTTCGGGAGAAACGAGATGGCACATGTCCAAGCCGAGGATGAGGCGGCAGTGGCGTGCCAGCGGACTGAGAAGCCTTGGACAAAGGTCGATGCTAAACATATTGCGATGGAGAAAATGACCGAAATCCTCGCTAGCGTGCTGGTAACGCAGTAGGCTATGGTCTTATTATCTTAATGCCTACCGTTCGATTAGCCAGACCTAGGATTAGTGTAGTGTTAGTGGGGGCCTGCTTTTGAGTCTGATCTTCGATCCTCTGTGCTTTTATACGTCTTTTGACGGTATTCCTCTTAATTTTGTGGTTAATTGTCATTCTGATACCACTTGTCAGCCCAGCAGGTCTCGTATCTATTTATTGCATTGTAACACAATAGATTAGTGGATCATTTACGCACTGTATCCTTGGTCTGGGACACATAGTCAATCCAATTAGTCCCTTAGTTTCTCTGGATGATACCATTAATGCCTTTCAAGCATTTGAGCATGCTCTTTAAGACCCTAGCTACATGTTATCATAAGCCTGAATTAGCTGGAGCGTGAATTGTCAGATCCGTACTCCGATCGAACTAATATTGACATGTATTCTAACGCGCGACATGAGCTCTGCAGCAATGAAAAACAGTAGCCGTGGCAATATTGTTAAGTAGTATAGGGATACATGGAATACGTTGCCTTTAGAACTTGCTAGAGAGTTTCTGTGCGAATAAACTAAAGAGAAAAGCCACGCACTCCTATTCTCCCAAGCTAATACAGATAGAAAAAAAGGTGCTCTACGAACCAGATCTTACTCCGTATCCTTTGCCACGACCCGATTGTTTAGAGTCACCCTCCATTCAATTGAATAATGTATACCGGTATGTTCCCCATCATATACCCTTGTATCCCACTCTGGTATGAAGTCTCGTTCAGGTGGGGTTTGGCGCAAGGGGGTGGAACTTCGACTTCCATGGTTGGAGGGGCTGTATCTGGACGGGGTACAATCGCGGCCAAAGTTACCGGGAGTGGGGGCATATGAAGGAGTCCGTTCCCATACGGTAAGATCACGAGCGTGGAAAGTAGTCTCATCCAAGGGGCTGAAAGCAGTATCATCAAGACAATAGATGCCACCGAGGAGCCTGTTACAGTGCGTCCGGATACCGGTGTCACTACTTACTCTTTTTGATTGGTTCAGCAACCCTGACCTGAAACCGCACTAAACCATGTTTGGGATGTCAGCAGGAAAATCTTTAACCCGCCATTGTATGGTAAATTACTACCTATACCGGGACCAAATACCGTATTAATGACTAAGCTCCACGTGCCTTTAACCCATAATCCACGTGCCCGACACATCTTACCAACACCGTACTGACACTTGGTTACTGCTTGCAATTCAAGCAACGCAATGGCTCCCAATTTAGCTCAATCGACGCTTGACCTCATCCACGATATGCTGGTCAGCGGTGCATTAACCACATCACAAATGGCTAAAACTGCTAATTGCAGTAAACGCGCAATATTCCGACTCCGCTCCAATCTTCGATTGTTTGGCACTCTCAAAGCCCCTCCGATAAAAGGCGGACGCCCGCGGAAGTTAACTCCACCAATGCTAGAAGCCCTTTGCGATCATCTGATAGAAAAGCCAGGTCTGTACCTGCACGAAATGGAACTCTTTCTGCTGGACGAATTTGACATACGTGTGCCAAGGCCTACTATTAGTGATGCTCTCCGTCAGTCCGGCTGGTCTAGAAAGGAATGTCGGCAGCAAGCGACAGAACGAAATGCCGATTTACGTGATGATTATATGCATCTGATTTCGGAATTCCAGTCGTTCCACTTGGTTTATGTGGACGAGTCTGGATGTGACAAAAGAATAGGCTTTCGAAGAAGCGGGTGGTCTCCGAGTGGTACCACACCGGTTCAGGTGTCAAGATTTCACCGCGATCAGCGCTACCAAATACTCCCTGCTTACGCACAGGACGGCGTTATACTTGCTAGAGTTTTTCGAGGCTCAACCGATGCATCATTCTTTGAGGATTTTATTGAAGAACTACTTCAGCATTGCGGGAAGTGGCCCGAGCCCAAATCTGTACTTGTGATGGATAATGCGTCCTTTCACCGTTCTGATAAGGTAGAGCAGATGTGCTGCGAAAAAGGTGTCAAGTTGGTATATTTGCCGCCCTATTCACCGGACCTAAACCCCATAGAGGAGTTCTTTGCCGAGCTTAAGGCTTTTATTCGGCGGAATTGGCAGGCGTACGAGGATAATACGGAGCAGGGGTTCACAGCGTTCTTGGAGTGGTGCGTTGATAAGGTTGGAGCAAAGCAGCAAAGTGCAGAGGGTCATTTTCGGCATGCAGGGCTGACTATTGAGTATCCACATGAGACGTCCTAAGGTGCAGTAAGCTACTTGGCAAGAGATTAGTACACCATTGTTGACTAAGCGTCTTACTAGGTAACTATGGCTATTGGTAGTATATTCGATACTTAGCCGGCTACACCAGTCATAACAAAAAGTATAATCGAAATGTTACAGCTCTGCCATCACGATTGCATCTTCTGCACCCAGTCATTGATTTCAGTGACGAACCGGCGTGCAGCCCCCAGTTTCACGCCTTGGTTGATGAAAAAGCCAGGGTCTTGATCTTGGTAAATCTGCTTCAGGTCAAGGCAATTGTTCAAGGCTATATCCCGTGCTTTAATAATATTATCCTTGAAGCTTTCAGTATTCACTCGCGAGAGTTGCCATGCAGCGTAGTTCTCTACTGCCACTTCCAACGGACCGGGGACATTAATAGAACTACTAGGCGGTGAGGAATTGAGTGCCGGTGGTTCCGCAGCAGCTGGTGGGGATATAGCCATCGACCAAGGCGGTGGCGTGGGGAGGACGTTGATATTGATTGGAAATGGGGATCCACTTGCAGGATGCCCAGGGACTTTCTGTCGTTGTTCCAGCCGCTGCTGCTCCTCGGCATACAACTGCTCACGGATGTTGTCGGGTACATCATCGTGGCATTCAATGACACCCCCCTCCTGCTCCACATACCTAACCAGCTTCCTCAAATGGTGTGTGCGCAATTTATAATGCTTTTTCCCGACAGGGTCCTGCCAGCAATATTGCGATTCGAGGCGGCACGGGGAGCCAGGACAGCGCATTACTCTGTACACGTCCCGCCAGGCCGAGGGCTGCCCCGAAACCTGTTCCGCGTCAATCTCAGCGTCTCGTGCATGGAGCATTCTTCTGGTCACTGAGGTCTGTCCTCTTTTGTCAGCGCCATTCGAAGGCTGGTCGGAATCTAGATAATTAATCGAGATACAGAGCCTCAGCCTTTTGCCTTGCTGAAATAGATTTTCCCACATCGTGAGCTGCTTTTGGATAGCTGTCCAGTCAACATCAGTTTTCTCAAAGCGCTTGACGAGATCGCGCTGTGAGCGATCATTTACAGAGACCACTACTGTAGTGTCGTCTAGTCTCACCCGTCAGTTACAAGCTATCTTCCGACATAGTAGATCTTCCGCTTTCTGCTTTATTCCTGACCAGTAGAAGTGGGGATCCAAACCCAGATCTTGTTCCGTGTCCTTCGCTACCACGCGGTTGTTGAGAGTTACTCTCCATTCAATCAAATATCGGACCATTAAATATTGTTCGCCGCCATCTATTCCTGCAAGATCCCACTCCGTGTCTCGAATGTAGTCCTGAAGCGGCGAATGACGCAAGGGGGTGGAGCTTCGACGCCCACGACTAAGAGACGGGCTGTCACCGGACGGCGTGCCATCGCGGCTAAAGATTCCAGGAGTGGGAGCATACGAAGGGGTGCATTCGCCTGGAGCAAGGTAACGCGCCGGAGAGGCAGTTTCACTTATTGGGCTAAGTGCCACGTCATCAAGGCAATATATCCCGCCGAAGAGCCTATTGTTGGGAACGATGAAATGTTAGCTGGGGAAAAGCGGTCCTTCGCATGATCCATTTGGAGGACCAAGGGCAGTTTCTGACAGGCTAAATAGGATAACAAGCAGAGCAATATGCGCTGCACTACTCATGCTGTTCGTGTGGCACTAGTCCATGCGATGTATGATGGGAACATGGAGGTGAGGAGGGGCGTCGTCAGCGTGCCATGGATACAGTCACGGTGCCTGCCCGGGCCGGGGCGGTTCCAGATCCTTCCAAGCCACGTGATAGAGCATGCGAAACGTATCTTCACGTGACTCTGAGCTACTAGTAGTCTGGACCTAAGGAATAGGTGTCCTATATTAGTACCCTTATCTTCCTTGCGTCAGTTAAGGGCAAGTTGTCCACGACGAGTCAATTACTTCTAATACATTCCAACAGGAAGTATGTACCTGAACACACCTCTATCTGCGAATTGTATGCCAGAACTCTCCGTGACACGGGCTTTGTTGTTACCCCCGGTCTCGGGCCGATGTAAGCCCGACGAACCTCTCTTCGCGGCCACGCTCCTCGGCTGATCCTATTACCCGTGGCTGTAGACATGATTTGAAGAAAAGTGCAGGGACTGAGAGCTCGCCGCAGTATTTCTCTGTGTAGTATTATACCAGCTCTAGTATCCTAGAAATGCTTTTCTCTCTTTTGTCACGCAGGTGAAAAAGCCAAGACTGAGATGCTGATCGCCGTAATGGCGGACGTTTCGGAAATCTTTATCTTCCAATCATATAGCAGATATGGCTGTAGCTGGCTAAAGGCGAGCTGGCAAATATTTGTCCTTCAGCCGCGCCAGATAATTAAGATATTGTGCCTTGAAAGAAAGAACACGCTTAGTTTTCCACCACACATAGTCTTTACCACTTGATCATCCATGTCAGCAGAGCTGTTTTTTGTCGCCGGTCGAAGGTGGGGGTAAGAGCTGATCTCTTCGGAGTTACATGCACGGCTCGGACTTACTTAAGGGGTCAGTCCCACATTTTCTTGTGACTATTCATAGGCCACCCCGCTTTTGCCTTCATCTTCTGGCCTGTTTGAAACGTCCCGTGGAATACATTGTGAAACTGCACAAGATTCGTTGATGAATCTAGACGAGATCATCTAGGGCCAATACGCATTTATTACACACATGTGGAAAATGTCCTCTACACATGAAGAAAGTTCAAATATGTCTGTTCCCTCTTCCACTTACTCACCACTTCCACCGAAGTCATATACACGAATGATCCGCCTTTTGCCAGACGAGGATAAGGACGCCCCAATCAGATGCGAACTTTTCAACTACAACCTCTCACACTCAGGCGACGAGGGGCATCTCTATGAGGCGCTTTCCTATGTTTGGGGAAATCCAGTCACATCTCATTCCATTATTCTCAATAGCCGTGGGTTTTTAATAACAGAAAGCCTTCACACCGCATTGTTACACCTCCGAGACAGTCAGTTAGAAAGAGTACTATGGGTTGATGCGATAAGCATCAAGCAGGATGATGACAATGAAAAGAGCGAGCAGATCCCACTCATGCGGATGATCTATGCACAAGCCAGACGTGTTATTGTCTGGCTGGGAGAGGCTCAGGAATATGGAGATAAAGCACTTGAGGTTCTCGGTTCTCTTGGCAGAAAACAGAATCCAAAGCCAATAAATGAAAACGACCGTGAGAGATGTGAGAAACTTCTACAACGAGACTGGTTTCGCCGCGTCTGGGTAAGACAACATTCTATCATTCAGTTTGGAAGAGTGCTAGTAACATCGACTAGGTACTACAAGAAGTCGGTGTCGCGCAGTATATTTCTATCATGTGTGGCTCTGTTCAGATCAATGGACATATTTTCTGTGAGGGTCTGGATAATTTGAAGCCTTCTTCCACACTCATCCCTAGAATCAGCCCGGTCTCTTTTCTTATGAAAGGGGCGCTCTTTCGGTCTCATGGTGAGCATTATTCCACTGCTACACTTTCCATTGGGGAGCTTGTCAGCATGTACCGGAGTCATAATGCAACAAAACAGCATGACAAAGTCTATGCATTACTGGGTTTAAGTTCAGACTCAAATAGTGCTGCGTTAGTCCCAGATTATAAGCTTTCTTGGCATGAGGTCTTCAGGCGTGTCTCACAACATGTTTTCCCGAAATGTTCTGTAGGGATATATTATGGGTCAGAAACAGCTATTATCAAAGGTAAAGGATGGATTTTGGGTTATATCTATTCAACCAGCGACTCTCTACATGACAGTCAACAAACTTTCAAAGTTGCTTTCAATCAAACTTGCCAGAAGCTGGGATATCGTGATAAGTGGAAGGCTGAATGGAGTTTACAAGCTTCTGGAGAGTTACTTCAAGATGGTGATATTATCTGTCTTCTTGAAGGCCTGTCACAGCCAAGTATACTCAGATTATGTGCAGATTACTACACAGTAGTAACACCTGTGGTACGACCAAAGGTACAGGCACAGCATGAGAACGACAATATGATAGCTGGTGGAAGCCATTCTTCATATGGTCTTTGTGATATTCTTCTAGTCTGGAAGATATCCCTGGCTGAAGACAAGGTTAATCTACAGAGCCCATCAAAACTCATTGATATTACACCAAACTGTCATGAGAAGTTTTTTGAGACTGAGCGAAGACTGAATCATACAGCATATGTTCTGGTAGATGCTGTTATGGAGATATCAAAGCTCAAAGTTTCTGGAAAGACAGCGTTGGATAACATACTATCCAAGGGCAGGATAAAAGATATGGATAACCAATCTCTATTTCAGGAAAACAATGATCTCAGGAGTTTGAAAATTGCAATTGAGCAAGCTCTGTGGCAGCAAGTTGAACATTGCTATGCCTGGAAAGAGGTGCTCGCAGTTGCAGTACAAGATTCCGGTCCCTATGGATACATTATTTCAAGCATTCTCCTTCAGAATCTAGGGGAGAGGCTACCGGTCTCTGAAGCGGTGGTCAAGGCGGCCGCAGCGAATACAGGATCTTATGGAGATCAGATCATGGCGCAGCTCGTTACACTGCTGGGGGAGAG